>NC_048539.1:7051384-7177198 GCF_902806685.2 Maniola hyperantus
GATGTGAGCCTCGATGGAAGTACACGAACCGGTGATATAACCGCAGCCTCTCCAAGTGCATTCGAATACAATGTTGATCTGTAACAAACAACACGTAGAGTTAGTTTTCTATGGAGATTGAATAAGTGAAATGTTGAATTCGTTAGAAAACCTCAATCAGTACTTATAAGTTTGTGAAAAAGTAGAGCCTTGAGAAGTGGCTGTCGACAGATATTGCATAACTTTACTTTAAGCAAATAAAGGACATTCCTTATCGTGTTTAATATAGAACGAGGCCGTTCCATTTCATTTGTGATGTGTTTCACAAGAAGATTTAGTACCGTTGAAATCACAATGTTAAATTGAGCGAAGTATCGTACGGAAACGACTCTAGGTCGCGTCGCGGCCTTGCCGATGTCGCAACGCCTCACTCCCTCGGTAGACTGCTGTTTGTTGCCACACCCGCCTCGCGCGGTGCGCCTGAGACGCCACCACTCGAACGTATGTAACCGACTATGTCAGTGATATCTTGAAACCACTATTAATAAAGTGAATATCATGACAAATATTATTTCGTTAACCTGAAAATTAACAAGATTTAGTAGTACGTTTCATAATTGTTTAAGGTGATAAAATGCGCATTAAATCTTTTGAAACCTTTCATCAGGCATTGGCATTGAATTAAAATACATTGACATTATAGGCAATGTCACCTACGGGCTGCGACGGTGACTGGTTATCTGTTCGTTAATGCGAGGCGGAAACAATTCAGTTTCCCAGCGCGTGTAGTGTAGATACACGTGTTTTGCAATGCGAGGTGAGTTAGTGAGTAATGAATACGTGTATAATGCTATGCAATAGCTACACAATGATTATTATATTTAGTATCGATAGCGACACGAGGTGAGAGCGCGAAGAGACTGGCTAGCTCGGCCAAATTCGTAAGCGACCTTCTGCTCAATGCCACATTACGACAATTAATCCGATTGCATCGCGAAAGCTTCTTTTTTTAAAAACGAGATCCAGTTTGTAATTTAGCTTGTATTGACCAAATGCATCGAGCTGCTCGATAAATCAGGCTATTCTTTAATTTCTTTCGTAGCTTGGCGTAACCAGGGAGATGTGCTACGCTATGCTACGCAGCTGTAGCTATAATATGTATAAATTCATGTAATAATAAATAAAGCTTACCTCGAACTTCTTGTTAATGAATTATTAGGACGTGAATTCCTGAATACCGCAATCATTTTAATAATTTCATCAAATACAAGTAGTGGCAGCCATTTTAACAAGTGAATTTTCTCCGTTATTTAAATTGGTGAGGCAATTTTAGATCGAGAATAAGTTTATGAAATAGAATTTATTTATCTGTTCTGATCAGTAGTTCAGTACTCAGCTGCAATTGGTTGCAATAGATTTATAGTACGTAATGGTACGTTTGAGAGATAAATAGGTTGCACGAGTTATGTCAGGGACACAGAATTGGGGTGCGCGGGTGGTATGGCACCGTTGCTACCGCGCGCCGGGGACTGAAGCTATATCAAGTGCATTTAGAACTGGGTCAGGTCAGGGGTGCGGGGGGAGGAGCTATCTAGGTCAGAACACCACGGCCAAGGGTGGTGTATGAAGGTTGCGCTACTCCTTTGTCTCCGTTTCGCGGAAACTATGTCCAGAGGGATTAAAACATTTATCATTAAAATTTTACCCAGCTAAATAAACAACCACAAAGTTTCAAACGGGTCTTTAGCTGGGTATATCGTTGGCGCTACTTAAAATAGTCTTATTTCGAACCGCAGATGCATATTGCCGGATGATCCTATATGAGATGATATATAGATATACAGGATAGATCCTGGCTACTAAAAGGGGCAGCTGTGAAGTAGTAATTTAACACGGAATTACCAATATAATATTGTGGCCTATGGAAACAATGCCGACAGGTCGTGAATCATGGCAATGTTACGAGTAACTACATACAATCACAAATCACAATATGTACATGTCCGCTTAAATATTCGATAGAGGACATACCTAGTAGGTACGTACCTACTCCTTTGATTGTCATTATGCAAAAAATACATAGTAGGAAGTAGGTAACATTAATGATAGAAGATAGGTATGGTATAATGTAATATCCCATAAATATCCTCGGCGATTACTGTCCTAACTTGCTGTAACTTGTATTTCATAAATATTTGGTATACCTAATAGCTATAACCTATCTACGTTTAAAAGAAAGGAAGAAAATTTGTTTGTTGTTGGTGAAAAAAATAAAAAAATATGCTATTAAATCATATAATATTTAACATTAAATATAAGCAGGTTCTTGTGCATATAAAACTGTTTTCATAGATTTGTAATCTCAACCAATATAGGTCATTTTATAAAGAGAGAGGTTTGTAAATTTGGATGTAGGAGATAATCTCCGAAATTACTTTTCCGACTTTAAAAAGTATTTGAAAGGTGCATTATTATTCCAGATAGACATAGGCGATAGATGTTTATTTATGTATGTTTATCAAATTACATCCCAACAAAGCCGGCCGAATTAGCAAGTAGCGGAATAAAATTTGACATCTGAGGTCGTATCACAATTATGTGGTTATATCTCTTTTATTAACATCGTTATTACTTAGCCTTGCAAATGTAAATGTCAAACGAAATGCAGTTTACCTTTTGTGAAAGGAAATGTGAAACCTTCAACAAACTAAAACTTTAACAGTGAAGGAAACTATTACCTATACTTACTGAGCCTCAGAAAAGTAAATTGTACTCGTAATAAGTATATCAACTCTTGGAACACATTGAACTTTTCGTCAATATTATAGTGTCTACAGTCAAACTTTATTCCAAATATGGAATTATAAAAAATATGAAACACCACTGCCCTGCCATATTGGTTTTTTTTCATAAAATTTGTGTGTTGTAGCCAGTGTCACCACTCGGGATTCTAACGATATCTGTTCAGGCATTTAGAGGTTTTGGTGGAATTAGGAAACTCACATATACATACATACTTGAACCCTGAAAATATTACACTCCTTTTTTGGACAGTCGTGTAAAAACTATATGAATCGTTTTGTTAACATACGTAAAACCTACAGCCTAATATTTTATGTGAATGATTCGCCTTCCCCTCGCAACAGAGAGGGTGGGAGTGGAGGGCCCGTCCCTCGCTGCACCACTGACCTAGTTCATACCCTCCTCGATATTACAGCTAACACAACCTGGGTTCCAACAGGCGAGTTTATTAATCGTTACTATGCTTGTTTTAACGTTTTCAGTCCAGGTTTTCAGTATTTCTACAGATTTAAATATCTTTTTGGATTATAAGGCTGCTAGGTACTTAGAGAAATGGTCGCGGAATCCAGAAATTGTGTAAAAATAATATAACAGACTAACGGATAGTAATCACCATATCGACCTGTCCCTGACTGACCACACCCGTGACCACGAATTCTTATAAACTAAGTAGGTATTAGGATTTGCCCGCGGTGTATAAAATTTAATTTACGGCCTATGTTACTTCTGGATAAAGTAGCTTTCTAATAGCGCAAGAACCCAAGAAAGGGCATCATTCACAGTAATGTTATTGTTTGATTAAAATAATTAAAAAAAAAAGTTTTGAAAACTTACACTCGCACCCTAACAAAAGAAGACTTAGGTTTTATAATATTTTTAAGTATAAAAATCTGTTCAATTTATTGAAAAAATATTTATTGATTTAAATAACAATATGTTATATAGCCAAAAACATCAGTAATTTTGTTTGTTATATGTATAAATGAAATTATATAACAGTTGCGCTAAATTAACTCCGCGCAACATTTCAAATCGTCTCTACAGTCTACTTACTTCTGCAACCTGCAGTCATGCACTTATAAATACTTTTATCTCATAATGGCCGTCCCTGGCTAGTTTCACAGTGTGTTGTATGTACGGCTTACACGTGCCGAGTTGTTTCTTTGTGTGCAGTTTAGTGCAGTTGGATGTATACAGAAGCTATGTTTGCTAGTGAGTAGTGACGTTATATAGCTCGTGGCAGTTAGCCGAAGAGCGAACACGAGGCAACTTTAATGGAAGTTCTACATATTCCATCTCATAGCAGCTCGAACTGTCTGTTATGACTTTTTCTCTACTTATTCTGTTCCTATGGATTCGAAACTTTCAAAACTTTGATGTTACGATACGCTTTGTCGATCACAGTTTGATATAATAAAATCGAAAATTTTCTTCTGTGTACCTAAGCCATTTTGGGTGAATTTAATTATTTTCGGTATCTGGTTTTCTAGCTAAGATTTGACTTCATGTAGGTACCTGAGTAGGTAAAAAGCTATGTAACTGAACGCAGATAATAAGTTTATTTTATTTATTTGATACGATGCCAGCGATAAAATGTAACAACATTTTATAATAGTTAAATAATACTTATAACATCCATCAATATTATGGGCATATTAGACAGCATTGCTAAGTTGTCTTAGGTTCAATTGGTTGTTGTTGGTTTATTCAAGTGAGTGCCTCGGTTGCCAAAGATTTAAATCGATTGCAACGTTGCTAAGCAGAAAGTTGCGGAAAAAGCCAGACACGTGTAGCCCCAGTGGAGGGGGGCTGAATAGTCGACAAAAGGTCGTGGCCAAAGGGTGGTTGGAAACGGATTCTTTATACATACAATCTAGCGCTATATCATGCTATAGGTATGGCTGCATTATTTAACTTATATGTATGATATATATGATACCTATTTGACAAACTAAATTAAACATGTGCTAAGAAAATGAATTAAGAAATTTGCTCTACACACATAAAGTTCTATAATATCATATAAGTCATGGCATAGGTACTGGTAGAGAGATAACTGTTACAGTTTACCATACTGTTTATCTTGTACATATATTATTGAGTACGTTTATCCTACCGTAATCCTACATAACTTTTTAAAACGTAGGGATAAGTCAAGTACCTAAAGTACACTGTACTTACAGTGATAATACTAGGTATTTTATTACATTTGTTTCTTTTTAATATTTGATCTCTATGGCCGAGATAAAAAATATCTACAACGGGATCTTCCATCTTCAATTGACGTACCTAGTTATTGCGTTTCGAGTTTATTATTGTAGATTATACTTATTATATTGTTCGTCATCAAGGTTTTCATTTGGTTTTAAAAGCGTGTATGTAATGCAATCCGACATTAAATGCCGGTTTGTTATTGCGCCGTCTCTTTCTTTGGCGGAACGAGATGGCTTATTGATTTGTTTTCATTGCATCTCTCTTTAGCGCGTTAATGCACATAAGTCTGTTTCGTTTAAGTGACCTTCTCCTTATTTACTTTAACGCAACTCTGCTTGTTTTGATGGTATCCCGCTCTATCTGTAGAGGGAACGAGGAAGACACCATTATTTCAGATGGGTTGAATAGAACTCGGCGGCAGTTTCTAGCGGTCTTTTTATGCAATTTGTGGTATAAACGCGGACAGCACTTGCCGTTAATTATGCAACATCCATACCTCGCGGGCTTCAGCACATTCAGCCAATTGCGGATGTCCACAAAGCATTTAGTGTCTTCACCAAAGATGGTGATTTTCAAAAATAAAAAAACTGAAGTCACGAAACAGAGATGGAAGTGATGATTATTATTAAAATTGATTAGTTATGTTTGATATTTATCATTGACTAGCTGATGCCCGCGACTTCGTACGCGTGGATTTAGTTTCTAAAAATCCCGTGGGAACTCTGATTTTCCGGGATAAAAAGTAGCCTACGTCACTCTCCAGGTCTTTATCTATACCCATGCAAAAAATCACGTCAATCCGTTGCACCGTTGCGACGTGATTGAAGGACAAACCAACACACAAATACACTTTCGCATTTATAATAATGGTACTGATTATAGCAGTAGTTAATTATCTTTGATAATTAATTAATTACGAGTAATATTGAAGAAGAAGGAGGATATATAGGTAGGCACAGGCCTACCTTGTTGGTTGTTGGTTTCTTATTGCGACTTGCGTACATCATTGTGGTTAGATCTACCAGTTCTGTCATTTGTTTGATAATTTCTCTGATAATGAGGTATGTCTCATGATAATTTAATCATTTTCAAGAGAGAGGGAAAGAGAGAGTGAGCCCGCAAGGGCCAGACCTTTGTTATTTTGTAAAAAGTGAAAGTTCCTCTGCGTGTTGTCCCCAACACAAGGAGGAACGATCCGCGACTATAAAGTTTGGATTAGGTATGGTCGCTTTGGCAGATTTGGTATTAAAGATGTAAAAAAATCTTACGTTAAAAAGTGTTTTTTTTTTTAATAGTATTAAAATCACGTTATGCATTGCCAGACACGTATTGTCGTGGCAACCCTCTGCCCTTAAACCTTAACAAATTATTATGGTAAGTATCTGAAAAAAAAGGTAAAGTCATTCCCGGAGAGTAAACCCAACTCACTACATCAATATGCAGCAACATTATTGACGTGACGAATTGCCCTGCTGCTGCCGTCACGCGCCGTAGCCATTGTATGGTGCGCGCAAAACTAGTAGTCCAATCTGAATACGAGGCATGTGACTGCGCATTGTAAAAAACAGATCTCAGCCGGGCTTGTATATTTAATCCTTAGTTTATGATCTGAAGAAATCGCTATTTATTACGATGCAACTGTAGATTGGACTTTTTTTGCTTGTACTTTATCTGTTTAGGACAGGAGGAGGGCAACGCTATAGTTCGATCACATCTCACGTGGCAGTTCATGCCTCGGATTTCTAAACAAACGAACCGAACCTAAAAAGTTTACAAACAAAACCTTTTATGCCTAGATTTGCTTACGAAAATAAGAATAAATAGAGACGTTTCCGCTCTTAACTTTAGGTACATGTGCATATGATTAATTTTTCGCACTTCCTTCTAAGATTTCTATCTAATTACCTACTGATTTGAGTAAAGTTATTTAACTTTGCATATTTATGATAATATACCTACCTCTGTACAAAGCCTTTAACAATAACGATGAATAAAATATTCGAGATAAACAAAGGAACAAAGAATAATTTATTGCATCACTGAAATTGTTTTAGATCAAGATTCGTCAATAGATATTTCTTTACAAATATAATATGTAGAACATGCCTCCACGTTTATTTAGTAAGTAGCTACCTGTGAATCTGGCAATGCCAAATCAGCAGGCTTTATTTATATGGCATTAGTAGTAGTCTTGTCAAAATTCTAGAAAAAATATCAATTTTTACGTATTTTTAGGGTTCCGTACCTCAAAAGGAAAAACGGAACCCTTATAGGATCACTTTGTTGTCTGTCTGTCTGTCTGTCGATCTGTTAAGAAAACTACAGGGTACTTCCCGTTGACCTAGAATCATAAAATTTGGCAGGTAGGTAGGTCTTATAGCAGACATTCGGGGAAAAATCTGAAAACCGTGAATTTGCGGTTACATCACACAAAAAACTAAAATTACATTGTGGTCATGAATACTATTAATTAGTATTTTCAATTTTAAGTTTTAATTTTTTCAAAAGTAAGATAACTATACCAAGTGGGGTATCATATTATGAAAGGGCTTCACTTGTATATTCTAAAACAGATTTTTATTTATTTTTAGGTATAATAGTTTTTGATTTATCATGCTAAATGTAGATAAAATATGATTGTATTACGGAACCCTCAGTGCGCGAATCTGACTCGCACTTGGCCGGTTTTTATATATAGAGAATATTAATTTTTTACGTAATTTTTTCAAGTAGATAGGTACTTAATACTTTTTATAAATACATAATACATATAGATTAGATACATTTAGATTTTTAAATATTACAATACATAGCTACCTACCTACTGCAGAGCTTATTATTTGTTTTGTAGGTGCCTATACGACAAAGATACTCGTAGGATATAATCTGAGTTACCTATTGGATAAAAATAAGATGGCATTATAACCAAAGGAAACAATGCACACAGCACATCGAATGCTCCTTGCACCCCGTGACTAGGGGGCTCCGCGCGCAGGTCACTGAACTGAGCCTCTACGTAGCTACCCTATTCCATCCATGATCAAACCCATAATAACTAGCCGCGTCGACAAAACATTAACAAGTGTAATTTTTTGATAGAGGAAATTCTACTAATTTTTAAGTTCACTTCCTGTAACCTCTCTTTGATAAAAAAAGTAGGTAGGTAGATTATTAAGAACAAAAAAAAAACTAAATTGGATTTATAATGATTTTGCTTGCATTTGCAAGACATGCCGAGGATTTTAGGTCGCTTGAACGAAAATGTCGATTTACTAACAAAAATGTATGTAAACCTATTTTTTGTAATTATCTGCCGATATTTATCTCAATAATAATAAATAATTAACATATCTAATTTTGAGCCTCCTGCTACTACAGAGTACAGACCATTAAGGAAATTAGCACATTTTTACAGGGCAATCTTCTTCGTGCTTCCTTCAAGCTACTCTACACTGAAGCACAAGCTACTCTATACTGAAGTGCAATGATGGTTTGGCATTACAAATAGCCATTTAAAACAAGAGAAGAGAAGAATTAAATATTGATAAGACGTAGCTTACCAGTTGCATAAGGGTTGGTAGGTTTATATCTGTTTGATAAGTATCGCAATCTGGTTATCCAGAGCTATAGTTATCTTCATAAATAATTTTGAACGTTGAATTTTCCTAATACCGATAGTGTTGTGAACACAACAACTATGTAAACAAACAGATCATAGACAAGGCACTGGGTCTGTGGTCTACTCAAAAGACATTGACAGTGACAGTGATACGACATATAATGTGACAGCCTGACATTAGGCAGGAAACGGACTAACAAGCTTCAGATGAATTCAGCACGTAACGTTAACGGACTTTTACATTACATCGATTTAAACACACAAGTTAATAAAGGAAAACTCAAGATTCCACAAACCCAATTGCGACAGCCAAGAAGAACGAAGGTTCGAAACTTACCAGCGCCTAACCAACAGCCCAAGGTACAAACAAGTGGTCCTTCGAACAAAGAAGAAACTCTTCGATCTTCCAAGAAATCGGCAGAAAATTCGCAGCAGAGTGGACCCAGAAGCATAACGGTCGTCCAAGCCAACTTCTGGAGTGAGTCCGTTCCTTTATCTTATTTCCTAACAATTCCTAATTTCTACAATCTTCATATCAATATTGCCTCATTTCCGTTACGTACGTGGAATATTTCCTCATAGTTAACTAAAAACCATTATTGCATCCTAACATTCATAGAAAACCATAATTACCAAATTACAAAACGGATTGCTTCAAATCCGACCGCAAACGAATCCTCTGTTTTCCCCCTTATTGTGTAAGTTTCGAGTTTCAACAAAGAATAATGGGGCCGATTCTCTAGGCGGTTTTCTAATTTTAAAATGTCTAATATTAGACTTAGAAAGGTGTGTTATTCTGAAAACCCACTTAAATGACAGGTCTAACCTAAAATTGAATTTGACAGCACTAAACTATTCAATTTAGATTTTAAAGAGCAAAAGTTATTCTGTTGCACGAACTAAATGCCTAAATTAAGAAACGTCAACCTAAAATTTTCTAAAATTAGAGTGGACCTCGCGAGGTGCCCACTAAATTTAAAGAGTCTGCTTAAATGGCAAAATGGACGTGTTTTGAAAGAAATATTTTTATTTGAGTTTAGAATTGTTATATTTAAGATAAAAAAGTGTCTTTTAAGTGTTTTAATTTAATTTAAACTTTATAAAATGGAAATATACGTGGTTTCTCTGGCTCGTCGTTAATTCGCAAAAAATAATTAGGTTGGTTATCTACTTTGTTGTCTAAGAGTATCAGACACCTCCACAGACATCCTGGCGGCTTCAGCAAGGCAAACCTAAGATCCTTAAGTCTCCTTATTTCTTAACTAGCAAGTGGCAGCTGTTCGAAAATACTGTGGGACTAGGATACTTTTCTGTAGGTACTTAGCTTACCTACCTACCTAATAAAAGTAGCCTATAAGTATATCCTTCACTAGTATGTGTCCTTGTGAAAAATCTCTGTGCCCAACTAGGTTAGATGCATAAAGGAACATACCCAGAGACAAAAACTTGCATAGGTAGCTACCTAAATATTAGTGTGAACATAAATCTTTGCCAATTAGGTATGCCAAGGTAAAACTTGATGCCTTGTTATCATTATCAATGAGATTAATTCCTACTACCTACTACTTATTGCTAAACATATCAAAAATAAAGCAGAATAAGTGTGGTGGTAGAGTAGGTACTTATAATAAAGGTTAAGTTCTAAAATCTTAATGAGTTCACTTAAAGGTTTATTTATAGGCTAAATTAACAGATTTTACATTTAGTTATGTCTTATACTTACATACCCCTAGTATTGAACTAAGTACTTGAGTAGTACCCAGTTACTTCTTTATTTTCAACTCAGTAGATACCTGCTTGAAAGACTACCTATTACATGCATAAGTAGGTACTTATACTAGCTACAGTACAGTATAGATAACTACAACTAACTGACATAGCCTGGGTTCACTTTAATCATCTGATAAGTTTTAGTTGAGAAGTACCTAGTAGATACATCTTGTAATTCCTAAACATATCATGATAGGATCTTGTTGAGTTTACCTATATAGGTATACCCATACCCATATGGGTATCACATTTCAGGACTAGCTGACCTGCCTGAGTTGTACCTGCCCCAGCTTTGTTCGGGTGGAATAAGTACCTATGTAAGTATCTGAAAATTATGTCGTAGTGGTCTATATAGGTACTTAAAGTAAACGTTCCTTACATGCAAATTCTCAAGTTTTTAAACTCAGCAGCTTAATAAATTACTAGACTCAGGAGTCAGCAGCTTATATGCTGATGTCAGTCAGTCAGTTTATATTTTTACATTTACATAATATGTACTGAAGAGAGAGAGAAAAGCTAGGACTTCTCCATAACATCCTCAAAAATGTGTGAAGTCTGCCAATCCGCACTTGGTCAGTGTGGTAGATTATGGCCAAAACACCTTATTCTGAGAGGTGACCCGTGCTCAGTAGTAGTGACCCGGCGATGGATTGATAATGATGATGATGATGATGATGTACCTACTGACCTAGCTACCTGCCTTTAGGTCACAAGAAGTATATAGGGTACTTCTAGTACCTAAAGTGATCCTATAATGGTTCCTTTTGAGGTATGGAACCCATAGTTAGAAGAGAAATAACGTCAAAAAATAATTTGATTTCTTTTATCTTTTCTAGATCTATTTTATTGAAAACGGACTAAAGTTTTCTACACATTCCTATAATTCTACAAATTAATACAGAAATCTATAGACTCAACCTTTATTTAGTTTGAAATCTATAGATCTCTGACTTTGCATAGACTTAAGATACTGATAAAAGAGACAGAGTTATATCATTGGCATAAATCTGTCTCGTTTTAACTGAAACTTACGTCAGAGCAAAGTCAAAGTATGCTCTCTATACATATCTGTGCTTAAAGTATTATGTTTTAACTATGTCTAGTCTGAGCTAATTCAAAGTATAAGTACTCTATAGATTTTAGCCAAAGAATATGCAAACCTCAAAAAATGATTTTATAATTGTTATGGTGAAGACTGCATTGAAATTGATATAAATAGGGACTGAAAACTAATTTTGAACTATTTATACCTATAGATTATAAATTTCATTTTTCAGGTAGTACTAGTACAACTAAGTCATACTACAGCTGCTCAGTATGATGAAGGCAAGAATTTCCTAACAAAAGCAAGAAAACTTCAATCAGATAATTAACAATTACTTTTATTAAATAAAATAATAAAATATATACATATGTTTCATTCTGTACTGTACATAATTAATATTTATTTCAATAACATTTAAATAAAAATTAAGTTTAGGAAACAACTGTTCATTTTTGGTAGATGAGTGACGGAACATCTTTTTAACTCGCAGACTCCATATACTTGGTTTCATGAAATGGACTGAAATAAAAATTATCAACGTTGAAAGTTTGTTATGATGATGTGTTGAAAGGTTTAATGTATCCTACACTTCAATTTTTTGCTATGCATACTAGCTGTTTACTATGCAATTAAGCATCACTTTCTTTAACGGTGAACCAAACCATTGTGAGGAAACCTAAATGCCTGAGAGTTCTCCATAGTGTTCTCAAAGGTGTGTGAAATCTGTCAATGTGCACTCGGCCAGAGTGGTGGACAATGGCCAAACTCTTCCCGTTTTGAGAGGAGTCCCCTGCTCAGTAGTCAGCCGGCAATGAGTTGATCGTGTGATGATACTAACTGTTGCCTGTAATTATTATTTTTATATAGGTATGCTACACTTCCATTTTTTGCTATATTATAATATGTACTAGCTGTTTAATAAGCAATTTAGTATCACTTTCTTTAACCGTGAAGGAAAACATTGTGAGGAAACCTACATGCCTGAGAGTTCTCCATAGTGTTCTCAAAGGTGTGTGAAGTCTGTCAATCTGCACTTGGACAGAGTGGTGGACTATGGCCAAACTACATTTTGAGAGGTGAGCTGGCAATGAGTTGATCATTATGATGATACCAGCTGTTACCTGTTATTATTATTATTATACACGTAGGTATATACATTCAATCTTGATCTTGTAGGTACTTTCATGCCTTAAATCACATTACCGCCTTAGTTTGTTGAATTCATAGCAGAATTCATGGATACCTCGTTCCACGTCCTTGCACGCCAGATTTGTAAGTATACCGCCAAGTTTCAGAACTTCCTCGCTGTATATTCCTTTACCTGTATATTCAATGTACTCTGTGGCAGTCAGTTATTTAGGATGATTGCTTTTCATCTGTTTGCATTGATTTCCTAGCAAGAGTTTGACAATTAGTAGTACCTCGGTGATTTCAAGGTAAGGTAGGTAGGTAAGATTCCAAGCAAAATTCTTTTTTTTTATCTATTTTATGCACATAACCACTATTTTCACAAAGTTTTGTAACAAAAACTAAGATTCTTTAACCACAAAACATAAAGAAATTAGGTTAGAAATTATATTTGCAACAAAAATAATAGATCTGTTTTTTTAACTGGTTTTACGGCTCTGGGTTCTAGCACTTTTGATCAAACACTTAAGCCTACTTCACACGATAAAATGAACAAAACTTCAATTTTCGACACTTTTATTGTGATTCGACCTAAATAAATCAAGTAAAGTTATTATTTTTGTATTTCAAGTAACATCGTTCGATATTTTTCGCAAAAAAATAGTTTTAAGATTAAAGGGGAAAATCAAACACAAATTTAGTGCAGTTCTTGTTATCTTAAATAGCAACACTTACTATTCAATTCAAACGTCATTTTAGACGGCCATTTAGGATGTTTAAATTTAGTTGAAGCAAAAAAGCGAATGCAGTTTAGAAATAGAAATCCTAAAATTAAAGAATCTAAAATTTAGTTTAGGTTTAGGTTAGAGTACAACAGAATTAGCACCAATGTGAGGTTAACTTATTTTGTCGGATCAATTTTAGACTATTTATCACATCAATTGCGTAGTTTTTATAAAAAACAGTTAGTAATTAGTTCATAATAACGTTATTTAGCCTTGCTACAGCAAAATGAGCGAGGCAAAAATCAAAGATCTCGTCAAAAAGCGGGGATCAATAAAAGCAAAATTAACTCAATTTTCATCGTTTCTAACACTTCTACAAACCAGTGAATCATTGAGTGAAGTGCAATTTAAAGAGTTAGAGTATCGGTTTCGGAAAATTGAGCAACTTTATAGTGATTTCGACACATTACAAACAGAAATCGAAACGCTTACGGAGCCCCCAGAAACAGCCTATCAGGATCGCGAAGCGTTCGATGGCACATATTTTAGGCTTTTGTCAGAGGCCCAAGTGCTGCTCAGCCCACAACCAAACACACATGGGCGTCGGTCATCCATTTTAAGTGATGATAGCATACAAAGCAATGAGGAACGCAGACATGATTTTGTAAGGTTACCTAAGATAAACCTACCTCACTTTGATGGAGATTATCAGCACTGGCTCGAATTTAGAGACACCTATCTTTCTCTAATTCATAACAACAATTCCATAAGCGACATAAACAAGTTTCATTATCTCCGGGCAGCGCTTAAAGGTACTGCTGCTTTGACAATTCAATCATTAGAATTTAGTGCAAATAACTATAAGTTAGGGTGGCAATTGCTTACTGAGAGGTATGACAACGAGCGTCTTTTGGTTAATCAACACCTTCAAACGTTATTTGATTTAGAACATATACAAAAGGAATCAAGTCACTTATTGCGGAACATGGTCGATGTAACTAATAAGAACTTGCGAGCTCTTACGACACTAGGAATGCCCACTGACCACTGGGACATATTAATTATTTTTATTATGACTAAGAAATTAGATTCCACTACCAGTCGTGAGTGGGAAGAATATCGAAATGGCCTCGGAGGCACACCCAACTTACAACAATTTACAAAATTCATTACTAAGAGAGCTGATTTACTAGAAACACTACAGGATAACAATAAATACAAACATAAGTCAAACATTGCAACATTTTCAGACATAAATAAAAACAAAACACAAACTTCTTACACTGATCATCAAAAACCATACAAGTGCCCCTTTTGCTCTCAACTTCATTTCATATTCAGCTGTGAAACATTCAGAAAATTGGATGTTGAGTCTCGTACAAAAAAGGTCACTGAACTGAATTTGTGTAAAAATTGCTTAAGGCCAGGACACACATCGAAGACCTGTAGATTAACTCACTGTAAATACTGTAACCTGAAACACAACACGCTACTGCATGACAGCTCTAAGGAGCCTACAAGCTCAGCGATAGCGCTGTCCATAGACATTACCTCAATATCTTATCAGCCAAATGTATTACTATCCACAGCTGTGGTGCGAGTTCGGGATGCCAGAAATGAGCTACACACAGCACGGCTGTTGCTTGATAATGGAAGTACTGCCAATTTTGTTACAAAGCAGCTCAGTGATAGGCTCGGGATAGTAAAGAAGCCTGTCAGCTCTACAGTTAATGGTATCAACAATCAAACTTCTTTAATATCAGAGTCTTGTAAATTAGTAATTGAATCTTATTATGGTGGCTATACAGAAGCCATAAGCTGTTATATAATTGCAGAAATAACAAAATACTTACCCTCTTCTTACATAGATACAATGCATATTCCTATACCTAAAAACATTCAGTTAGCCGACCCGTCTTTCAATGAACCATCAGAAATTGATATTTTAGTAGGAGCTGAGGTCTTTTGGAGTGTCCTAGGTACAAACATAATCGACTTAGGGAAACATCAGCCAAAGCTTCGCGATTCAAAGTTAGGATGGCTCTTATCAGGCTGTCTTAGCCATAATAAGACATCTCAATCAGAGACTTCAAACAATTTTTGTCACTTTATTGGACAAAATGATGAGTCTTCACTTACACGTTTCTGGCAACTAGATTCTGTATTACCTCAGCATAGCATGTCTCTAGAGGAAAAGGCATGTGAGAAGATCTTTGAAGACACCACTCGGCGCGACAAAGATGGTCGATTCATAGTAACAATTCCCCTTAAAGAATCGCCCGAGGTGCTTGGAGATTCTTATAATCTTGCTAAGGTTCGCTTTCTTTCTTTAGAGCGGCGGCTGGATAGGGATGCAAACCTGAAACACTTATACACACAATTCATTCAAGAATACATCGATTTAGGTCATATGACTCTTAACCAAAGCATACATCAACATACATCTAACTTACCCAACGTCTATTTTCCTCATCATGGGGTACTTCGTGATTCTACAACCACGAGGTTACGAGTGGTCTTTGATGCCTCGGCTGCCACTTTAAACCAAAAATCATTTAATTCTATACAGATGGTAGGTCCCACCGTACAGGACGACATATTTTCAATCTTAATACGCTTTAGGCAACACAAAATAGTGGTTTCTGCTGACGTTGAAAAAATGTACCGTACTATTTACATAGAACCAAGTCAAAGGTCACTTCAACAAATAGTCTTTCGGTTTCATCGGCATGAGGCCCTACAAACTTACACTCTTAATACAGTGACATATGGCACAGCCTCAGCCCCTTATCTGGCTACAAAATGTTTAGTGTCTCTTGCGGATGAAACCGAGGACCTTGCAACTCAACGTGCCATCCAACATGATTTTTATGTGGATGACTTTTTGTCCGGAGGTGACTATACAGAATCGGTCATTACTCTTTGCAAAGGTGTAAGAGACACTTTAGCCTCTGCAAAAATGAACTTACGCAAATGGCAGTCTAACAGTCTTGAGGTCTTACACGCTATCACTGACATAAAGGATAACTCAGAAAAATCCCTTGATTTGAAGTTGAGTGACAGCTCACCTTCAAAAACATTAGGTCTTCATTGGAATTCAGTTTCAGACAATTTAAATTTCATCATTGACATAGACACAAAGAAAAAGCTAACAAAGCGCAATATCATTTCTATTATCAGTCAAATCTTCGATCCTTTAGGTCTTGTTGGTCCATGCGTACTATTAGCTAAACTTGTTATACAAGCGTTATGGATTTGCAAATGTGACTGGGATACTGAAGCACCTGCCGACATAAAAAAGGACTTCTTAGATATTGCAAACACCTTTCATATTTTAAATTCAATCACAATTCCTAGATGGGTGTCATGCAGCAACCCATCTCTTATTGAAATTCACGTATTTTCAGATGCATCCGAGCGCGCTTATGGCGGTTGTATTTATGTAAGAACGGTAGATGATAATGGGTCAGTGAATGTTAGACTGTTAACTTCTAAAAATAAGGTCGCGCCCATTAAGCCCAAAACTACAATACCGCGTTTAGAACTATCCGCAGCGTTGCTTGCCACAAGACTCTGGAAAAAGACAGTTAGTGCTCTTACAATCAATGTCCATCAACACTATTTCTGGTCTGACTCAACAATCGTATTGTCATGGTTATCAAGTTCATCTTCGCAAACAATTCAGTTCGTCAGAAATAGAGTTGGTGAGATACAAGAAAGCACTAGCGGCCATAAGTGGAACTACGTGCCTTCCAAGTCTAACCCCGCGGATCTTGTTTCTCGTGGGGTGAAGGCTGATTCCATCAGCACAGCCGCCCTGTGGTGGTCAGGGCCAGAGTTTTTGCATGAAGTGGACATCAAATTTCCGGAGATACACAAAAACTCAGACACTGTATTGTGCGCAGTCACACCACAAAATACAGAAGACGTTAGTGAAAACAGAGTTCTTCAACTCATACATAAGCATAGTAACTTCAACAAAATAATTCGAATCTTAGCTTACGTGAATAAATTCATACACAATTGTAAACACAAACCCAAAACGAATCATCTTACCCTCAACGAACTTGAAACATCTCGTAAACTCATTTTACATCATGCTCAAAAGGAAATGTTCCCTGAAGAATATTTATTGTTAAAGAATGATCAATCTTTGTCATCACACAGTAAACTTAAATCACTTTCACCATTTTTAGATTCTGACAATCTCATAAGAGTAGGTGGTCGTTTAAAAAATTCTTATTATACTTACGACGTCAAACATCCCATTCTTCTTTGCTCCAAACATCATCTCACGAAAATTTTATTTGTTTTACAACATAAAATTCTTATGCATGCCGGCCCTCAGCTTCTTTTATGCACGGTTAGACACAACTACTGGCCTATTAATGGAAGGAATCTAGCCAGAAAAACTGTACACTCTTGTGTTCGTTGTTTTAGATTCAAGGCGTCTTCAGTTCAGCCCATCATGGGAGATTTACCCAAAGAGCGAACGCAACTGGAACATCCTTTCATTAACACAGGTGTCGACTATGCCGGGCCGGTGCTTATACTCGACCGAAAGGGCAGGGGGGGTAGACTTACAAAATCTTACATTTGCGTATTCGTATGTTTCGCAGTAAAGGCAGTACATCTTGAACTCGTAACGGATCTTACAAAGGAGGCGTTCCTGGCTGCTCTGAATCGTTTCACATCGAGGCGAGGAAAACCTGCCACCATATTTTCCGATAACGGGACTACCTTCATTGGAGCGTGCAATGAGCTCGCTCAGTTTCTTAAAAATAGCTTAGAGTTCGTGCAATGTCAACTCATCGACCAAGGTATAAACTTCAAGCGTATCCCGGCGTATAGCCCTAACTTCGGCGGAATTTGGGAGGCGGCTGTCAAATCCGTGAAACACCACTTACGCAGAGTACTTTCCTTAACCCACTTCAACTATGAGGAAATGGCCACTTGCCTGGCGCAAATAGAGGCAATCTTAAATTCTCGTCCTCTTACCCCCCTATCATCCGATCCTTCCGACCTCTCTTACCTATCTCCAGCACACTTCCTCGTCGGACGACCTCTTCTATCAGCAGCTCATCCAAATTTGCTGGAAAGGAACATCAATCGACTCCAGAGATATCAGCGGGTGGAACAACTTCGCCAACATTTTTGGCAGAGGTACTCCTTGGAGTATGTCTCGTTGCTGCAGACGAAAACAAAATGGAGACAGTCAAATGGTCAACTCAAAGTTGGGTCTCTCGTCTTAGTAAGAGACCGCACTCAACCACCTCTTCTGTGGCTTATGGGTCGAGTTACAAAAATCTTCTACGGTGGAGACTCAGTTGGAAGAGTTGCCGTGCTACTCACCAAAAAGGGCACAATTACACGGGCCTACAACAACATCTGCCCTCTCCCTACGGACGACATCAGCCCGGGGGGGAGCATGTTGTGAACACAACAACTATGTAAACAAACAGATCATAGACAAGGCACTGGGTCTGTGGTCTACTCAAAAGACATTGACAGTGACAGTGATACGACATATAATGTGACAGCCTGACATTAGGCAGGAAACGGACTAACAAGCTTCAGATGAATTTTCAACACGTAACGTTAACGGACTTTTACATTACATCGATTTCAATACACAAGTTAATAAAGGAAAACTCAAGATTCCACAAACCCAATTGCGACAGCCAAGAAGAACGAAGGTTCGAAACTTACCAGCGCCTAACCAACAGCCCAAGGTACAAACAGATAGCCTTCTAAATAAAAAGTTGGAGATTGCAGTATTATAAAACACGATTAAGTAACTGATTGTCCATTGTTGTTAATATGTAATGTATGAATAAGTAAATACGGTACAACTACCTGCATATTATACTTAAAACTATAAATAATAAAAGAACGCATGCATTGAGTCCTACAGGTAAACATGCCCACTTTGTCCCGCGGGGAGTGATCAGTGAACCCTCGGCTCTTGTTTTTCTACCTATGACCACAGAGTAAGGATATGATATTACATACAGAGGTTCGACGGAGCCGTATAGACAGAGCAATCGTGGCGGGACGAAGGAGCGATCCGAACTGGCCTACATAGTTAGGGGCCTATGTTGAAGATTCGTCGTGGTCGTCATCAATGGCGTCGGACTACTGTGTCTCTCTTTATACTGTGCTATGACGCTGCAAGGTACAATAAACACATGAAGAGTACCGTAGCTGCGTAGAAAGAAACACCGCGCGTTCGTTTGCCTCATCTTGTTCTCAGAAATGAAGCGAGTTATACTTAGTAGGAAAGTAAAATTGCGTGTTTTATTCAGTCACTAGCTGAGCCGGCTCGGATTCGCCTGGATGTAATTTCTGAAAATCTTTCCTCACCTCCATGCAAATCTCAAGTTTCTTACGTTTTAATAGTACCAAAAAGATATTTAAAAGTTATACAGATAATCTACCGAGTATATACCTACCCTTCAAACGAAACGTCAATTTATAAGGGCGAAACAACTCGAAAATCGTGACAAAAGACTGCATAATAATATGAGTCAGTGGCTCTGGCATTAGTTTGGCGAGGTGCTGAGGAGTCGGTAATGATGAATCAGCTTAGCGGGGCAGCCGCCAATTGCCGTTGCCGTTGTAGAGACGCCTTGTTGGTCACCGACCTCAGCTGGTTCTGACTTGTTACAATTTCACTTTTTCTTCAAACGACGCACTCAGAATTGCTTCCAACATGCCCGCGATACTGATTCGCAATTAGATATGTACTTATCTATTTGCAGATTAAACTGGTTGTTGTTAAACTTAAATAATTTCAATCTGGTCCAATGCGAAATGATCAGTAATTTTGCAACTCTCGCGACGATGTTTGGCTGCTCTTCAAGCCATAAAACTACGCAATTTATTGGTGCGTTGTATTCGTGGAATCCGATGTTACAGATCTGCTGTCGCATAAAGTTTATTTGACTTGTAAAATGGAAAGTTTGTTGAACCCGTAGGACCACTCATTATCGCGTCTGATGAACCCGCAGAGCCATTGTTCCCGCCGGTAATATTCGCCGCCGCATAAAGGTAGCTACCTAAGTAGTCACTAAATATTGTTTTTGAATAGATTAATGACTATGGGCTTCATTATCATACATTATGAAATTCATTGGCTATAAATACACAGAAAAACATGAAAAGGTTAATAAATAAATAAGCGGTGAGGTTAAAAAAATAAAATAGATGAATGATACAAATCACAATGTCATTAAAAAGGTAGCAATGGACTGTTAGGTATTTACTCCGACCCGAAAGGCATCTTAATCGACTAGGAGAAAAGTAAAGTTCAAATGGTGTCATGGTAACCGTAACTCGTAATAATTATTGTTCTGTTCTCCACCGAAGTCGTAGGCGCAAAGTAAATTCCTGATTCGGAATCAGTTGAAGTGAGTAGCGAGTGATCCTTTGAGATGTAAAGTGTAAACATTTGAACTGTCAAGAACGGGCAGTGCCCCGGCACCGGTGTCAATGCCCTGTCGATGCCGGTTAAAAAAACGCATTGGCTCCACCTATCCGCCGACTGTTCCTCGAGACGTGCGTTTATGTTAAGAAAAATAGAGCTGCCAATCTAATTCTGCGCTTTGTTACAGTTCGCTGTGCCCTCCTCAGCAATACATTTTATTATGACGATTCTTTGTATGTAAATAGGTGCCAACTACATAACTATGTTTGTTGCTTTTACTGACGCGGACGTTTTCTTATAAGTAATGACCTACCTACTCATTCCACCACATTCTTTTGAAATATTATAACTCTAAATAAGTAGATGCCTGTCTTTCCAATAGGGATTTATTGTCGCATAATGCCTCTATTAAAGGTCAGGTTAAAATGTCGCTAAATAATAATTATTATCAACGGCAACAATGAGTACCTATTAATTATTTAATTACACCCAATGCCGTGTCGCACGCAAGCTAAACACTTCCTCTGCTCTTATTAATTGTGCAAACCACTATAAATAATTGCCTTGTGCGATCATAATGTCGACGAAGTCAATATAGCCGAAACAAAACAAGATTCTCTTTTTATCGTACTGTGGTCATTGCCTGCTAGGACGGTGTTTTTGACCGCACCAAGGTCGTGGGGATAGGGTGTGTGAACTTAACGCCCACACGCATCACGCCATGTGCTTAAATTTACATCGAACCTTACGCTTGGAGGAATTTCACTTCGAAGGATCATTTACCACGAAAACGATAATGTATCAAGCTACCGATATGCACAGGGTTATTAGAACGAGGGAGTCGTGTGGTGTGTCGGGCGATGACCTGAAGAGCGAGACAGAGCGACAATAAAACTGAAGTTCGCGCGTACCACCGCGACACCATCTTTCTACTGAAGCCGTAAACCAGAAAACTGAAATATAGAGCAGTTTTTTCCACCGTTTGGAAACAATTTATTTATTTTAATGGTAATATATCGGGTACGAGTAAAGTACGCGTTTATTTGAATATGTAAATTGTATAATCAAATAGGTAGCATTATTTAAATACCTAGTAGGTTGGTAGTTGGTTACTACCTATATCAGCGCGCGTCGCTCGAACACAAAGGACTTGGTTAGGCTAATGCAATCGCTGTATCTAGGTCGCTCGTATGGATGTAACCTATTTTCGCTATTGCACAACACGATCCCACAGTACTTGAATAAGCTAGGTATTACAGCTGCCGTTCCAGTTACTCATTCAATCAATAATTATCGAACAAGTCGATTTCTGTCATATGATTTCATGGTGCAACACCTATTTACAATGACATCGTAATTACACTTTATGATGTAATGAATAATACTACTAATAAGATAAAATATGCGTCTGTCTGATACCTTTTCATGTCCCACCCGTTTAAATTTGATCAAATTTGGTGTAAACTGTAGAGATAGCATGTATCCCAGAGACGGTCATAAGCTACTTTTATCCCAAAAAATCAAAGGGTTCCTACGAGATTCGTAAAGGTACATCCGTTTTACTGATTTTGATGAATTAAGGAGGTAGGCAAGTATTTACAGAGATATGTAGGTAGTTGTTCGGATGTCTAAACATAATAAAAATAAAACAAATTAGAAGATCTGTCTTAATTATTACAGATTAATTATTATTTTAGTATTCCAGTATTTTTATGCAGAGGCGCATCAAGTGTGTGCGACCTAGAAAGGTGACCTACATTGATAAAATATAATGTAGGTACCTATCGTTCGCTTTTTGCGTCCTGTTTTATTGGGTTATATATAATTTGAACTGAATATGCACTCAGTTAACCAGAACCAGAGAAACCAGTCCTTCAACTAGTTACTAAAATATGGAATCATCATCATACTTAACAACTTCGCAATTTTTTTAGGTTTTAAAACAATCGTAGGTATCATCACCAGTCTATCATAGAACAAAATATGACAGAAAATAATAATTTCAATTTTTGCGCTTATTTTACTAGTTTTGCAATTTTTGTATCATATTTCAGGTGTTTCAACCCACACAGAACAGATATGGACACATAATTAATATGGATATAATCAACTAAAGTGCGATTTGAATATTTATTCTCTTGTTCACTATTCATCAGGTAAATTAGCAGTTATGTAATAGTGATGACTGATTACATCACGTAATGGAAGGCAATTTAGTTTCAATAACAAAAGTACAGTTTAAATAACAAACTTTTATACATGAGCATTCGAGTGAAAATAAACTGTTTACTCGAATGCAATGTTGCAAACACATGTAACGTTCACGCATTACGTGGCAAATCAGACATCGTAGGCTTAACGTTTGTTCTGTTTTGCTTTATCTAGGAGGGGAAGAAAACAGTTAAGGTTTTCCCTTTGCTGCTAAAGTCATCTAATGTTTGAAGTAATATGTTAAATATATGGTTTACCAATAGCTTTATAATAACTAATAACACCGCTGCTACTGCAAATCGTTGAACAATGCGTAATAGTACGTTCCTAGCTACTACCCGTTATAAGGTACTTATTTACTTTGAGGAAATCGTTATTAACTTAGGATACTTATAAACTATCCAAGAACCAGAATGCTTGCTACCGCAAAATAAATTTGGCCAAAAATGCTTATAAAACTGTGTCAAATTGCAATTTTTCAGCTGTAATAGTTTTTCAACAAAATGGCTATGAGCTACTACAGATAACTAAACGGACTGAACGAAACTATAAGAGTTCTTTATAAAAATGTCGTAATCAGGCAACGGGTGCCCACCCCATACGCGCAAAACGTGGAGAGCGTTCTGCGAGTGCGCGTCCGCGCACGACCATTACGCGCTTGCCATTTACGTCTAACTGTTTGCAGAGCGGGGAGTAATCTGTGCGCTTCTAGTATCGCAATGTCTTCCGCGTTTTAAATATAGATCGCGAAGGCCGCGGCTCTATTAGTTATGTAGAAATACGCTAGCAATCCAAGCAAGCTACACCGAAATATCGTATACAACCTTGAAACTTAACTTCAGAGACAAAAACACAAATGTTAGTTTTTTTGCGAAAAGAACCGATTGTAATTTGTAACGGAGTGAGATGCGCATCAAGACGGGTGAAGTGACCGATTGAACGAAGGCAACCAGTAGCACAATGGCCACAGTTACATATTTTTTTGCAATCTTGACCTTGAAATAGACAAAAGAAATAGGTAGGCAACCGGCAATGTAAATGACACGAGCTTCAGGGTTTTGAGCTTCAGGGTTTTCAACTGTAAGCAATTTCATGTACATATTGTATTGGTCGTGTAGTAAGATAGCAAAAACTCGTATTGCCAAGGCCCGTAGAAGCCTATTCAAATTTCTGCTATATTTGTCTAGTCTGTCACGAGTATCTAGCGTGCGTGCAGCATCTTCGCTCACGTGAGCTTCGCTAGCGACAGCAGAGCACCCTTGCCTTCCACATACATACTCGTATTATGTCTTATAATTTGTTTATCTAAAACTTAGATAGGAATATTGTAGATAAAACACGATGTTCCCGTACTTTACAAATGATTTAATCACCTATTTAATTTGTTTCACGTATATTATTACGAAACTTTCAATATTTTTTTACCTAGATAGTAAATAAAATCTATTACTGAATTTCTTATAGGTCGGTATATAACATTAAAGTGAGTTACTTTCGTCACAGAATGTAATAAAATATGGTTTCGTAGAAGCAGCGAATTAATTATCTACGCTTGGCCCTGAATGGACGCGGAAGTCATTCGCGGTCTCTCCCGATAACAATTGGCTTATATTATCAGCTCACGGCGATAATACGGCATTCAACGTAACACGCGCATTGACGTCAACAGCTGGGATCTACGGATTGTTCTACAGAATATTCGAATAGTTTTGCCAGCTGTAGTCAGTTTTATTAAATTAAAACTTTTGAAATTACCTGTAATTATTTTGATTTCTACTACACATAAACATAAGAAAGAATTAGAAAGTATAGTACGCGATAGGTTGAAATGGCAATCGGGGAAGGAAGCCCCGCACACCCACACTACCCTAGCGCTAGCCCGGTGCGGGCGAGCGCGGGTGACGTGCGGGTGTGCGGGGCGTCTCCCCGCCTCACACCCCGACTGCCGTCTCAACCTGTCGCGTAGCTTGAAAGTATCTCGAACGTTAATAAATTATCTGTCTTCAGAGATCATTCCAAACGTCTAAAAAGTAAAA
Source organism: Maniola hyperantus (assembly GCF_902806685.2). Lineage (NCBI taxonomy): Eukaryota > Metazoa > Arthropoda > Insecta > Lepidoptera > Nymphalidae > Maniola > Maniola hyperantus. The sequence goes on from NC_048539.1 coordinate 7,076,340, forward strand.
ATGTTTGAAATATTTTACTATTTATCTGGATGCAAAATTGTTCTAAAATATTATCTAAATGTTAACCATTCGTCTTTTTGTCAAGTCCTTTATCATATTAACATATGTTTTAGGTTCCTCTTTGCAGCTGATGCTAGCTCAGAGTGCCCTAAAAACCTGTTGTAGATATTAGCAAAATTTATTCTAGGCTCTAAGATTAAGTGCATTCCTGAGGGGCTTTCCTACTGAATGAAACGTTAATATTACTTACCGCATTCATTTAGTAAGTTAACAGCTTTTTAACATACTTATTATAACTATAATATGTTATTAAGTATAATGTTATTTTTTTACATAACCGTGGTGATTAAATTACTTAAATTCATAGTTATTACTATTCGTTATTGTAAAAAATATATAATTTATAGCACTTGGGAGAAATGTAGCTCTGTTTATTCGTGAAATAATTTTTAGAATCGGATTATTAGTTCCAGAGATCATCCCTGCATACAAATTTTACTTTACCTCTGTATCTATTACCAAACCACATAATTTAACCTCTTTGTAATACTAAAGTTCTTATAGACTGGAATCTAGATAATGCCAACTTTATCCGTGTGGATTTATGTTTTTTAAAAATTCCGAGAGCATTCTTCTTCTTCACTTGCTTGGAGGTAAAAAGGTAACAAATAGACAGATTTACTGTCGCATTTAGGTAAGGTAGGTATCTTTACTTAGTCATTTTACTTTACGGTAAATAAAAGTGCAGTTGGTGACGACCTCGCTCTACAGTTTCCGTGTGCAAATCAGCGACTACGTAGACTGTATAATATAATCGCGTTATACAGTAGCCATTACTTTACTATATTTGACTAAGCAACTGAAACAGCTAGTATATACTATATAGCTAGTATAGTAGGTACTTATTGAATATCGTATGTCATAAAATAATTATTATCTTTTGAGGAACAAATCTATCTATCTTAATTTACTAATAATTCTTATTAAGTTAATTTAAGTAAATTTGATGTTATTAGAAGTCGCGATATTTAGCAACTATTTGTATATTGTGTGATGTGTACGTGCTACCGATGTTGACACGTGCCAACGTTCGTACCTACTTCGTGCTTTCTTTATAGCTGCAGGCGTCATTCTGCCTCGTGGTTTTCCTTATCGCCATTTAACTGATATGACATTTCCGTATAATGCCTCTGCAAGGTAAGGCTGTTTACGAGGATATTACGTACTTTAAAAGTTAAGGCTGTTTCTTAATTGCGAGTTTTGATTGAGTTCAATGCTTGTTGATAACCTCTTCTTAAACCAAAATTTTATAATACAACTAATTAAGTATTTTTAATTCTATATCTAGGATTGCCACGTCATTTTTCATTCACGAGGTGACCGGGGCTTAATATAAAGATGGTGGGTGAACCAATTCTGAAAATAACTGTGACGCCAGAGAAAAATTCGGCTGCATTGGGCAAATATTTGGCAAAGGTAGCAGCTATACTCCATGCCAGACCGAACCTGAGCCTGATAAAGAGTGCGACGATGTAGTAGCGTGAAGTTCCACTTCACCTTGTTCAGGATACTAAGCTTTTTGGGAGCTGTTTTGGCCTCTCGCACGATGTATGTTCCGAAATTTTGTCCACACCAAGAGCGCACTTTTCGGGACGGAAATATTTAAAAAATGTGTCTCTTGCGAGTTTTGTAGCTGTGTACGGTCTCCTTAAACTTTATAAAGTAAGGATAAATGAAGGCGGGTCATTATTATGCAACGAGGCGAACAAGCTTGGTGCGCGTGCGCTGATGCAACGTGCCTGCATGGCTATTGTTATGATAGCCGACGTCGACAGGCTGGGGGCGGTGCTACCGGCATCTACCTAGTACCTACTTGTATGTTATCAACATAGCATGCATAGTTTTGATATCTTCTATACAGACATAAAAAAAGCGAGTTAATAAAAATATGTTAAATAGGTCGTCTCAGGCGTGCTTTCGTGTTATTGTTTGACATTTGTTAAACATTATTGAAAATATTACAATACAACTTAGAGCTATACTTATCAAATTACTGTACAAATCATACCCACGTGGATTGGTGCCTAGAATACTGGCTGCATTTCCGCGTTGGACAGCCAGGCCTTCTGATCCTTTGCGCAAAAAATGAGCCAGTCCTTTCTAAACTAAACTTTAGATGGATCATGGGCATAAAAGTAAAGATTCCTTATTATATACTAGATTACGCTCGCGAATTCGTCCGCGTGGATTTAGGTTTTCAAAAATCCTGTATAGCCTGTGGCCTAGCCTATGTCCTTCCCCGGGATGTAAGCTAACTCTGTGCCAAATTTCATCAAAATCGCTTTAACTGTTGGGCCGTGAAACAGACACACTTTTGCATTTCTAATATTAGTATGGAATATGGATGGAAGTATGGATGTAGATTGTAGAATGTAATGTTTTCTAAATATTATTAGTAGTCAGTTAGGCGTACTTAGATATATGAAGGCTGCAGAGGGAGCCTGATTTCGAAATATTGACTGTACCTAGTGTAAGTATTGCAAAGCCAAGCGAGACTGTTTGTGTAGACTGTAAGCACGCCTACCTAATGGGTATGGTTTCAAATTTCAAGTATTTTACACAATTCCAGTAAGTAGTACGTGGGCGAAGTCACGGGCATCTCCATAAAACTGAACTGTCTAGAAAAGCGGACCAAGTTACGGTCTTCTGTTATTTGCTCAATAAACAATGATTACAGATATAGCATGAACATGCTATTGCTGGTTATTTACAAATTGTATTAAAGGTTCCGTGTACTTACTTCTAATCTTTCCATAGGTAGTAGCGAGTCCTTTTTTGCAACATTTTCATTACAGACTGTCCGCGTGGACTACATCAATTTCGAACCCCTATTTTACCCTTTTAGGGGTCAAAGTTTTAAAAACACTTTCTTAATAGCTGTCTGCATGCCAAATTTCAGCCCGATCTGTCCAGTGTTTTGATCTGTGCGTTAATAGATCAGTCAGTTTTTCCTTTTATCGCGTGGATTTAGGTTGTGAAAATCCCGTGGGAACTGTTTGATTTTCCGGGATAAAAAGTAGCCTATGTCACCCAGGTCTTTAACTATAACCATGCAAAAAATCACGTCAATCCGTTACTCCGTTGCGACGTGATTGAAGGACAAACCAGTAAACCAACAAATAAACATACTTTCGCATTTATAATATGGGTAGTGATAGTGATTAGTTATGATTTCTTTGCAATCTAGAACTTGCTGCGTATTTTTTGCAGCCTTGACAAAATGCATTTGATTGGCTCGCGTAAATAGAAGTGTAGATCCATTATTCTATGTAGTTCGTAGGAACAAATAATGCAAGTATAATGGCAGTGACTAATAACAGGCACGATATTTCGCCAGCAATTCATTCTCGGAAAGGATAATGAAGCAGCGAGGGAGGCGGCTCGCGTCACGACGATTTCGGAAACAAAGGCCACGGGTAATTTCTAAGTTACCCAATATAAAACCACTATCAGCTTTATTCTAAGTACTATATGATGCCTGCGAGTCCACGTGGATTTAAGGTTATAAAAATCCCTTTACTTTTTGATTTTCCGGGACAAAAAGCCTATACGTCCTTCCCCGGGATGCAAGCTTTCTTTGACGATTTCGTCAAAATCGACTAAACGGATATCGGGCCGTAAAAAGCTAGCAGACTTTGGTCTGCTAGCTTGCTAGCAGACAGAAAATGTTGTATTCATAATTAGTATTAAGTAGTATGGATTACTGAAGTGAGGTATGTTCTAATTCAACTTGTACTTTATAATTAATTACATTTAATTTTTTTATAGTAGGTAGAGTCCTCTACTATTATGCCTATTCTCAGTTACACCGTGTCTATTAGACTTGTTCGTTAAATAACTAAATTTAACAAATTGAGAGAGATTTATATTGATCAGACTTCCATGTGTTGGCATTTGACATTTCCTTAAAATTCAGAATATTTTCAGGAAATTTCCTGAATTTTTCGTAGTTGCATGCATTTTTAATAAAAAAATAATAATAATTTAACAAACAATTAAAAAAATTATATCCGCGTCCTTTTACAGTTACATTTCTATTCTGACAATGTCTGTTATATCTAACAATGCAATGAATATGATAAAAAAATACAATAAATGCACATGCCTAGATTGCATGCAGAAAGCTTACAAGGCCTTGCTTGGCTATAATAGCCGCGTCCTTACCCAAGGTCTGCCAGCTGGCGTCACTCCTACACTCGTTAACAAAAGATTTTGCATCTATTCATATAGATACGTACTTGTTAAAACAATTAATGTCGAAGGTAATTCTGAATTTATGCTAAGGTGACCATGGATATGCAAACAATAATTTATGGTTGGCAGGTTTGCATTGCTTATTACCTATACGGTATAGGATTTACACAATGTAGACTTACTACCACAGTTAAGCATACCTTGTTCAAATATAAAAGGAAGCTTTAGGTTTAGGTTTGACTGCGATATTTGAATAATAGCAAAGCTGCGTATCCAAGGATGACATCATAATTAAATCTCTATCCATACTGTACATGCGAAAGCGTGTTTGTTGCTTTCAATCACGCCGTAACCGATCGACGTGATTTGCATGGATATAGAGGACCTGGAGAGTGATAATATAAGCCTTGGCTTGGCATTTTATCCCGGATAATCAATGACATGTTTAGAGATCAAAGAGATTTCTAATAGTCCCATTGGAACCCATGCGGGCTTTATCTAGCCTATTCAGCAACCAAACAGTCAAGGCTGCTTCGAATAGTTGTAAATATTTTTGTTATGTAAATAAATAAATACAATCTTCCATAAATAATATTTTAGTGGTGAGATTGTATGGATAAGATGCGAGATTATCGTGACAATTTCGAGATGTTATGTTGTTAATCGGTGACTTTTTTTGAAGCAAAGCGAGGGCGGAGCGTCGTAAGTGGTGCACAGGAACTGGTTCCGTCCACATGTGTGGAGCGGACAGGGAGGTCGCCGACCCTGGGCCGGTAATCCATGCTGACAACGGGGAAAGATTATACTAATGCTGCACAATCGTCGTTCGTCATTTTGCAAATGACGCCGTCTTAAATTACGTACCTTTGCACATTGGCTGTAGTTGCACTGTAAGCTGATATTTATAAGATGCGTAGGTATTACATTAGATAGGTCTATTTATTATTCTAATTTATAGGTGATGTAATTATAATTATACAAGCGACATTGCCTTTGCTCAATATTTAATTGAAAAAGACAATGCTATGATCTTTAGTTGAACTAATAGTAAGTATACTGCATATTATTATTTCAAAAACCGCTTGATTTAGCTATGTCGGTATAGGTTTTCATTTATAAAGTATCGATATGCGATTTTTATTTTTCTTATATAATAATACCTTCCTTTTCTAGACACAGTTAATCTTCTTTCTATAAAATAAAAATGAATCACTAAATGTGTTGCTCATCGCAAATCTCGAGAACAGCTGAACCGATTTCGCTAATTCTTATTTTATAATATTCCTTGAAGTACGAGGATGGTTCTTACGGAGAGAAAAATTTAAACAAATTTAATTGACTGTTAGGCGGAACGAAGTTCGCCAGGGCAGCTAGTTAAATCTAAATATAACAGTACTAATATAGTTTTCTTCATACCATATCTCTGACGCATTACTAAGTAACAATTTCCGTTTGCGACTGTTAATCAGAACAGTTGCCAAGTGTACTCATGTGATTCCACCGGCGACACCGAGTCTGGGACAAGCCATTGTTGCACAAATAATAGTCCAAGAGTATTAGTCGCGATTTGCGTAGGAGTCAGTCAGTCATACATGCACTGATGTTTAGCAATGCAATGCACGATTGTTCCTTCAATCAACTAGGTACATTTTATTGTTACGACTTTGTTCGGAAAATACCTATAACCAGTGAGCTATAACCACTGATTTTCAATTATTTATCAAACACTTATTTACATAATATACACAACATATTTTTTAAATGTGTCGTTTCGACTGGAGGGATAGAAAGTTGTTGTAAAATATGCTTAATTCGTACTAATCATAAATTAATCTTGAAATAAAAATCAATGTGCCTTATAAAAAATACCAAGAACTGAAGGTCACTCTTCGAAGTGCAACAAGTTTCATTTATCAAACTGTCAATATATTGAATTGTAATGGTCTCGTTAATGTAGTCTAACTCTAGTTGGAATTTAATTCCGACCTTTTACGGTTTTACTTATAGATACAAGTGCTACTGTTGAAATAAATAATCAATAGCCTTTGAAACGACACGGAAATACAAGATTGATTTGTATCAAGATACCTACCATTCCATGCGGACCGATCGAGCTTTTGTAGCGAATATTTATCTTATTGTAAGCAGGTTAACAAAATAATCCACTGACAAATCTGGTTTTGAATAACAAATAATCCCTGTAATTAAATACCTCAAATACTGGAAATAGGACTAAACAATTTCAAACATTGTAATTTTGTTGACACAACATTGAACATTGAAAACTTTTGAAATGTTAGCGTGTCTTACTGCAGTAGAAAATTAGTAAATGAAGCCAATATTTTTTTATATTACAGCTACTACGTCTATTATTTTTGTGTAAACTTGTTACATAATAGTAGTCATACAGTTAGTAGTCAAAAAGAGCGCGTCTTGTACACCCACGAGATTTTGGCCGTCACCACAAGGTTGCGCGTGAGCGTGGGCCTGAGATATCTTGCACGCCAAACAACAGGACGTCTTACAAACGTACAAACTGCGTATGAATGAAAATGACGCCAATTCGAAGGTACACAAAAGTTAATTACGTGTAAAAGAAAACAAGTTTATCTATTCTACTTATTACTATCTAAATTTATTTATTTTTATGTTTTTACGTAATACTTTAACTGTATCTTCACAATGTTTTCTGAATAGGAGGCTTGACTTTTATTTCTGGCTAAAAGTAAAAATATATTTGTAGCTTAAAACCTACTACCTACGGATTGCCTACCTGATATTTAAAATCTCTAAGCATTAATAATGCAAGCGCACCCATAAGTATTCTTGGTATTAAGCCTGTGCGTAAGCAATGTCCGACCCATGCTGAATGCAGGAGTTACGTAATTATTGCCTGAAGAAAATGCATTCGACATTAGACAATGCCCGATGCCCATTACGATGGACGAGACGGTTGGCGGAAAAATCTGTCCAATGCTTAGTTTGGTGGACGCATTATAACAACGATCTCATTCGATGTTCAGTCCACAGCGCTTCATTTCTTCTCTTTGTTGAATGCTTATGTCATGACTCATAATTAACTTTTATTCTCACATCTACTGTATACCCACAGTATAAATTTACTAACAAAGACCGCGGTCATAACAAAACGTACATTGCGTTGCGCTTAAACAATTTCTAAAGATGTAAGGTGCTTAAAACTCCTTTGTTTGTCAAAGTGCTCACTATTTTCGTATTAAAGTAGTGTGTCCGACGTGTAACAGTAAAATAATTGCTTTGTTTGGAAGTCAACCATACGTCACGTAAGGTAGCAACGTGCCCTATATTTTGAACTTTACAATGAGTTCATTATTTAACAGTTGTAACTGCTATAGGTACAATAATCCCAATTGTGTTCAGTAGATCGCGAGTGAATTAATTTCAAGGATACGCTTGTTTAACGTGGCATTGGATGTTGTTGGTATGCACTAGGTATGCAGTAGCGTTGTATAAAATCAAATGTTCATTATAATAGATATTATAAGAATATAAACTTTCAAAGATTACAAAAAAATCTTTATTGCTTCGTAATATTACACTTAATCCTTTGCGTTTATATTTAGAAAATATTTTTCTTCAAACATATTATACCTACCTAGTTAATAGTTCTGCCTCTCAAGACGGACTCGTCCAGTTCGCGTCGTCATGCATTTGGTTGTGCAACAGCGTATAGTAATAATAACAAATTACGCTTTTAAGCGTATTTAAATACTTTTTCAATAAAAGTTAATATTCACACTTTGGAAATCCTCAATAATTTAATAAGGAAGTCGTAACGCACTTTTACTCGTAATATCTGATATGAATTCGTAATTAATAGTCGCGATTAATAGCAAAGAACGGAGATGATACGTGTTACATGTTGTCAGTCGTAAACGTATTTATGACAAGTTTACAATGGAATTACATAATGAGCGACCACAGTACTGTGCCTTGACATTGTACGATACACTGAACTGTGCACGTGTATCGTAAATCATATATATTATATTCTCGATACTTGCAACTAGCACTTACGTAAATATAATGTGATGTGAACAGCTGCCTATGAAAATAATTTTTCTGTCAATGCCTGATACCTATTTCATTTTTTCCACATATTTATTTACGCACAACTGGAGATGTTCTGTTTTCTATAATACGATGGTCCGGTCGTGGTTGTTTCAAAATTACAAAACGAAACAAAGGTCATGGTATTAGAATAGTCAAGGTACACAAAAAACTAATGCTCTTTAACTAATTTTTCTAGTTAAAAATGTGATTATATCTACCCAATAGCAATCGTTTCGTATTTAATAGTATAGTACATTAGCAAAGAAATCGCAAGTATATGAACAGAGGATAGGAAACTGCCGCTATTAAATACTTATCAAGAGCTACCTACTTCATGCTTTTCCGTTCCACTTTTTTGTCAATTTACATTGTAAATTGTACCTATTGATTAAAAATGAAAGTAAATTTGTAAAGATAAAGGCTGGTAGGTAAAGACATTTAAGGAAAAATTATAGAGTCTTGGAACATAACATTTTATTATATCTTGGAAATGCCTGGAACTCGTGGTTGAACTTCCCTAGTAAAAATTTATGGTAAACATTGTTATTTACCGGTCAGAGGTATTTATTACGTAGAATCCGAAGTTATATTGCCAGGCGTACAGATACATATGTTGATATTAGCTTATTAATGTTTATAGCAGTATTCAAATAAGTTATTTAACGCAGATACCGACTCAAGGAACAGATTTGCGAAACCAGGAATAGGAATTGCATGGTCGTGATATAATGGCCTCTAACGACGTCGAACAGGTGTCTAACTGGTGAAAGTTATATTGTACAGGCTATACGAATCGTTTGTAAATGTCGAATAAGGCAGTCATTATCATTATGACACAGCGAGATTGCACGGACAAAAGATTGACTTGCATCTGTGCGTTTGAATCACTTTTATGCGTCACATATCTAACGTTTCCTTTTTAATGCAATTAATATAAATTATTCGCATATAACTTGTAAATCATAAAGCTTAAGACTGTTCAGAGGCTTTTAAGTGACATCGGAGTTGAGGTAAATCTGTCGTTTATCGACTGCCTAACGAACGTCGTGATTCGATCACTCAATACCTTAATCCAGTTTCACGTTCGTATTTAAATTAAACTTAAAAATAATAATAGGGGCTCTCTGGTTATTTACATGTACTCGGAAAAGCTTACTTAAAAACCTTTTACTAGATGTTTTACATCTACAGTAAAAACTGATCACTTGGAAAAAAATGTTCCTCGTGGATACCTACATACGAACGAGTTGCGTAGGATCTGCTTCGTATAAAGTGTATAATTTACTTATGCACAGTCGGTTACGATATGAAAGCGAGCATGATCTGTGTCACGGTCTAATTGGGACCGGTGGTGGTGGTTGGGCACGTACAACAAGACAGTAATTTTGTCTCGAAGGATCATTACTTTACACGCAGTTTATACCGTCTTCATTCCATTTGTCTTCATATTTATAGTAACTGTAACTTAAAATTCCCGTAGCCTTACAGGTCGTCAAGTCATTAACAAGTCGTAGTTGAAAAAAATTTAATACACGACTGCCCTGACAAAAATTAATTAAACTACGTATTTTGAATTTTCTTCAAAAAAATTATATTAACAATACCCCATACATTCAAATATGCTCAGGTATTTAGAAGTTATAGTGGAATAAGCTCACATACATAGGTTCATGTATTATGTTTGTATAAATACATGAACCCTGAAAAAAATTGTGTGATAGGCACAATTTTTTGTCTACGTCTCACTACTGAGCACATAACACGGATAGGTATCTTTCACAAAAGGTAAATGAGAAGAAAAATGTATGTAAACCCGTACGTACCCTCTTTTTGGTGGGTGGCTTGTCTTCGTAGTCCATGGCGATGCCTTCGTCGCTGAACGATGAAGAGACTGGAGGTGGTGACGGCGTGCCGGATCGCCATGATGAGCCGGAACTGCTGCTGGCTCCCGGAGACACAGATGACCGGTCACCCCAAGCGCCTGTCAACAACAAAAGTTTATAGGCCAGGACCAAAGATATTATAAAATAAAAACAGCTTACAGTTACCCACAAGATAGTGTAGTGAATTGTCACATCTGCACTAATATTATAAAGAGGTAAAGTTTGTAAGTGATCTCTGGAACTACTGCACCGATTTTGAAAATTCTTTCACCAAAAGGAAGCTGCATTTTCCTGAGTGATATAGGCTATATTGTATTTTCAAGTACCTACCCGTGTGAAGCCGGGGCGGGTCGCTAGTTGTTAATATTGCAACTTTTTTATGATTTGAAGAGCACTGTGGCTGAGTTTCATGCCGGCTCTTCGCAGTAGAATTTGTTTTCCGAATCGGTCGTAGAGCCACAAACGGAGCATAAGAAAAACTAGTTGTTTTACAATTAGTAAAAAAAATGATTTTGAACTCCAGATAGGCATTCGTATTTTAAAATGATAAATTAGTATTATGGTGTGTGTATGACACGCACGCGTATTATGAATATTAGTGCGAAGTTTACACACCTTTGGATAAAACGACACCTGCGAGCATGCTTTAATACATGGCAGCACAGTACTGCCCTGCTGCTTTGTCGTACGTCGCAATCGTCAATCTTTGTTACTGTCCACAGGCCTTAATAGCTCTCTAAGATATACAGTCATTTATCAACTTGCCATAACAGTTAAAGGCCCATTTTATCTACCAGCTTTTTGCATTTAGCTTAAATATGACTGTGAATTATGAATCAACGTTGTACCAACTATCCCGAAAATGGTAGTTTCTATATTTCTAAACTTAACCAGTAGCTTTAGCATTTGCTTTGTTTATTCCGTTACCATTAGGTATATGGATTATAAATGGCTATGACTACTAATTTTCATCGTAAACGTAGATAGAGTCACAGAATTTATTATTAGACATCGTTATGGGTACTCTTCAAACGTCCGTTCCGCCTGAGTCAAAACCAAATTAAGTGGGTGCTCCCGGGGTGCTGATGATTTATCAAATTGTTTACTTATTCTTATATAGCACAACAATGTTACCAATATGCTGGTGTAGGTATCTTATTCTACCCGTAAATAGTAGGTAACGAATGTGAAATGAGAATTATTTATTTATTCATAACACATATCGACTTTTTGCAATGAGTCTTTCAGTTGGCTATGGTGGGAAAGTTTGGAAATGACATCGGTAGTGTCTGCGACGTTACGTAATTAGAACGTATAGATTTTTTTTTATTTTTTTATTTTATTTATTTTAAAAAATTAAATATTAATTTCTAGAATAATCAGAATACATAATTAATAACATAAGTATCAAGATTAGAGCGCAAACAGTTACAGTAAAAAAAAGTTTATGATTGATATATCTAAAACAATGCTCTACCTACAAATTACAGGCGCATTTTCTACTCAAAATTTCGCCTTCCATTCATTCCAACGGTTACAAGTGCGTAGCACAAATAAAATTACACAGCGATAAATTACGAAACGGAACTATAGCGGCTACTTTCACTTGCAAGAACAGCTACTCGTATTTTCTCGGCACTGCATGCAGGCATTGAGTTATATATTACGGAGATGCAAACCTCATAGCATACATCAGACGTCGAAACGCGTTTACTTTACACCCGATTTCATACGAAATTCGATCGTGCGAAAAGGCACATACGATCACGATCCTTCAAGTACTTAGGTAGTGCTCGCACAGGCTTACCGCACGATACTAGGCATACGTACGATTACCACACGGCACGCCAATGAACGGGATCGTTTATGCCTTTTCGTCCGTGCTCAAACCGACCGAATTTCGTAGGAAAACAGAGCGCGGCTGTTGCGTCATACTATCGGTACTACATAAAGGTGCATAAAGGTGTGATACGAGTAATATGACAAGCTGTCACTCAGCTTTTACATGAATAACAAAAAACAGGACAGGTCCTTGTCAGGCTCAGAGATAAGGAAGTTCTATGGGACATCACCATTCCCTACCTCTAGTAAATGGCGCCTCTCTGTACACAAGCATTATTAGACCTGTGCTGAAGATGATCGTAAGTTTTTATGGAAGCCATTAGTTAGGGAGTACCTTTGTACGAAATTGCGTAATGTTAAAAGATAAGTTGCAATCAAAAGTTATGTTTATTATTTTGATCTCTTTTTGGGCTATATTTGTTCCAGTAACTATAATTAGTACAATTGACTTAAAAAAATATTTAGGTAGTTTCCGCATCTTTTAGAAGAATTTGCTGAGATTTAGATATTGAGGATTTTTCTGTCCCTATAATTCATGTAATGGTTAGAAATTATGATTGGTGTTAGGATTCACTTATCGATATCTTAGTCACTAAGACGAACAACTAAGAAGATAATAGAACTTGGTACAACACTTTGGTAAAATAAGTAATTTTTATGTTATCTATTGTATATTATTTGTGTGTGATAAAATTAAGTAACTAGCTTATGCTTGCGACTTCGTCCGCGTGGACTACACAAATGTCAAACCTCTATTTTACCCCGTTAGGGGTTGAATTTTCAAAAATCCTTTCTTAGCAGATCTCTACATCATAATAGCTAACTGCATGCCAAATTTCAGACCGATCCGTCCTGTAGTTTAAGCTGAAAAACGTGAAAAATTAAAAATGGAGCAATAGAAACATCAAGTGAAATGTAAGAATTTGATAGAAGTTTTCTTTTCTACAGTGCAAAAGCTTCATTTCAGCAAGGGTATTTCACTTGAGTGTTACCTAATAAAGGGTCTGGCTAATAGAGGTTGCTGAAAATATGCTGCACTCGAGTAAACTAGATCCCGTTTGGTGGGAGCTCATAACAGCAGAGTTACTCGGAATACCTGTCTAGACGAAGTCTAGACTTCTGTCTAGACGTTATCAACATTTTGTACAATCTAAACTCTCAATGGTTAAATTATGTAATAAATAAAACACACTGCATACTTTTGCTTAAAAATGAGAGATTTCTATCCCATTGACTAAAGCTTAAGATATGAAAGAAGCTAGCACATAGAACCTCGCAAATGGTACTAATTATATAATCCTCTAACCATCGCTTAGCGTAACAGCGCAGACAGCATAGTTTGCGTAGTCTTGCTTATATAACAGTGGATGAACGTAAACGTTAAATTATTGCATTAATTTTTTTTACTGCGTACTTCTAATTCTTAAAACTATACAAAAACAGTCGTGTATTTTGTATTCCAAAATAAGTTTAAAACATTGAAAACGTATGATGGCACTAGGTCTTTTTAAATGATCCTGCGTCTTCAAATTGTAACTTTCAACCTTTTATTAACTCTTTGATGAGCGTGTCGTTCACAATTTAGACCTGCACTATTATACACCACTACATAACACCACTTTAGTAATTAATACCTATTACTTAGAAATTAAATTGGGTGCTACGCCATGCCATAATACATTTATTATGCAAGTCCGTAACAGCCAGGTGGATTTTGGAAAGCCAATAAGGCTGGTGGCCATGATTAGCTTTAATTAGAATGCTAATACTCACTGGGCCGAGGTGAATTTGGTGAACAGCTGAGAGACATAAGGACGAGCGCTGCGTTACATTCGTTCATTTGGTCATCTCTTTCTCCGTAGCCCAAGTCGTAGGAACTACTCGGACCTCGTTTACGTGATCTGTAAACAAAGGATACAATTAAAATATGCTAGTAAGCTTTATTTCTTTCAATGGGAACGTCCGTAGTAAATTCCGTATTGCCATATCTTGACTAGATAAAAATTATTATAATATGAAGTTCTAATAAACTCGTCCATCTTAATCTAAACAACTACTACCATATGGCAAAGAGGTAGGTATATATTGGACAAGCCATTGATAAAACCAAGCAGAAACTCGTCATACTTACGTATGACAAACTGTGTGTCGTTAAATAGGGTCGACATTAAAATTAAATGTAAAAACAAATTGCGTAGAAGCAACATGTGACGTGGGTACCTGTTACGAGTTCTGACGATCTAAAAAGCATGCAATAGACCAGACCACAAGAGTCGAGATTATTAGACGAGTCGTAGGGAGTCGCTGGATTCAGGCGGCGCCAGACCGTGGCGTGTGGAAGTCCCTAAAAGAGACCTATGTCCAGCAATGGACGTCTATCGGTTGATGATGATGGTAAACACAAGGAGGTATAGTTTTGAAGTTGCCGCTAAGTTTTGTGGTCCTAAATACTTAATGACGTCATTATTTTCGTACTTAATAATATTATTATCTAAACATGCATAAGCATCATACAAGTAATTTTGAAAATACTGAAACTCAAGGAACTATTTCACTTTTCGATTAAAAAAATAAAAAAAATATCCACCCGCTACTGAGCACGGGTCTCTTTTCAGAATGAGAAGGGTTGAGGCCATAGTCCATCACGCCTGGCCTTATAAGGATTGGCAGAGTTCACACACCTTTGAAAAAACTATGGAGATATCTTAAGCATATAGATTTATTTCCTCAGATGTTTTCCTTCACCTTTAAAGCAAGTGCTTTAAAGTAAAACACATATTTAACTCTGAACAATTGCCTGGAGCAGTTATAATATACTCTAGTCGCGCATAAAGTTTTAGTGTAAAAAAATCGTATGAAAAAATAAGTTAAGGGGTGGTTGAATCTTTTGCGGTCATTCGATGAACTTCAATAGTATTTGACCTCTTAGGCTGTAGGTCTATTTTCTCTGTCTGGGTTTATAGACGAAAGTTGTATAAGGACAGGGATCATGGCACCGCGCGCAACGGGGCGATCACCCTGATCTAAGAACATCAGGTAGGTGTTTAAACAAAAGGTGCGTCCCCGAGCAACATGATGCCCTAGCCAATAGCCATATAATAAGAGATTATCTACTCTTTATTTGAAAGAAATATCGAGTACCTAATAAAACATTCTTCACAATAACCAATTTTACTAACTGCTACTACATTACTGACGAATTGAAGGACAATTAAATCTTGTTAGATTTTGTTAGATTTATTTTTACAAAAATACCAAAAGTTGATTTATAAAGGAAGTATTGATCACTAGGTACCGAAACCGAAAATCATACGAGGGGCGGCGGCAATCAATATTGCGCAAGTTCTGGACCAAGGAACTGGACTTGTGTATAGAGCATATCAGCGCAAGCTGAAAATAAAATTTTTAAGTGTCTGTATTTTAATCCGCTTCAAGTGAACATTGCATAATTTGCGAATACGTACCGAAAAATTAATCTGAGTTTTGTTGACTTTTCGCATTATAATGTTACATACACGTGCTGATAACCTACACTTATCTATATGCAGTTTTGTAATGATGACTGATAACACTCACGAATTGTTCTTAATTAACCTTCATAAAGCTCTATACATAGATATACCTACGACCTATACTGGTATACTACTGGCCTATACATATAATATATGCCTATAATATAATTGTAAAATATTTTTGAATATACTTCAGCGAATTATTTAAAATTTTAAATCTGCGAGACGACCAATCACAAATACTTAGGGTATATAGGGTAGGTAATAGGTATATTAAATTCGTTTTAAAAACCTTCGAATGAAATCAGGTTAAGCAACTCTTAAAAAGGTCAACCTTGAAGCACAGTAGGTACGTACTCGTATCTCAATTTTCAATTCAAAACAAGCTAAAATATCAAACATGTAAAGTAAAAATAGAGCGGAAAATCAGCAAACCGGTGGTAGAGTCTTGACATGTCAGTCATACTAAAGGTTCTAGTTGGCCAGTGGTGAACTACAATAATTATTTGTGCCTACACGAAATATAATTTATATATATATACTATGTAAACTTGAAACTTCCCACAAGCCTCCCACATAACTGTAACCATTATAAAATTTTACCGTAAACACATACGTTTTGATAAATAATAAAAAAAAAGTAATCGTAATAAACATTTCACTTTTATCTTTTAATTGAGATTCGGAATTAGAAATACAAATAGATTAAAATAACTTTACTTTTGAATCGTCAAATGCATCTATTCGTATTTTGTATTAAAAAAACCGGCCAAGTGCGAGTCAGACTCGCCCACTGAGGGTTCCGTACTACAATCGTATTTTTTCGACATTTTGTACGATAAATCAAAAACTATTATGTATAAAAATAAATAAAGCCCTTTCATATGACACCCCACTTGATATTGCAGTCTTACTTTGAATGTCGAAAATAGCAATATTTGTTCGAAATACATTTTAATTTTTTTCTTGTGATGTGACCACAAATTCACCTGTAGGTTTCTTGACAGACAGACAGACAGACAACAAAGTGATCCTATAAGGGTTCCGTTTTTACTTTTGAAGTACGGAACCCTAAAAAGTAGTAATAATTACTTAACAGTAGTAGGTAGTAGTAGCATGAATAATACGTACTACAACAATTTAAGTAAATATCGCCAAATTGTCACACGTTGCTTTTCCAAGTGTTCGTTGTGTAAATAAAAGAAACGACGAAGTTTATCGGGCATTTACATTAGGTATTATAATTTATAACATCTGTAGCATTGTAATCAAAAGACGTCAACATTAAAATTAACAAAATATTCACAATAGGTATTTATAAATATTCAATATGTTTCATATTTCTGTACAATAACCTCAGGGAATCCACTTATTTCGGGCTAGCTATTTTATTACTAACTCAATTTCTTTCCTTTTGAAATTATACATATAAAGCACCATTTAACGCTTTGGCAGATTTTTTTTACAATACTCGTACATATATGTTACTAGAAGCTAATTAGTAGTCTGTACCTACCAGATTACCGCGTTCAATTGTACCTAAATGGTATCATCACGTACGATCAGAAGGTGAGATAGTTGTTACGGCATAAATCTGTTATTAACTAAACAGTCAAAATCTGCAAAAAGCATTACTAATGAAAAGAGAGAAAAGGAAATTGTCATAATTCCGTAAAAATCATCGACATACTTAGAATATAAAAATTACTTCATCGAATGTAAAACTTTTTAAAAATTAAGTCATACCTACTAATTAAAGATGAAAAGAATAGCGGTCAGTGTCAGCCAAAAAGTTTTATTCCACTGCCAAGAACATATGACTTTGATTAAATTAAATATATTGCAGGTTATTCGCCGGCGAGGAGACGTTCACAAGGTTCAAAGTTCTAAAAACCCGAGATAATTGACCTGGAGGCTGTGTAGACGTCCTAGGAGCAACAGGCGCCACCGCCTATATGAATTACGTTCATTGACTTTCAGGCGTAGGATCGCTGACCGAAAAGATCTATCGCCAATAAATTATAGCCAACCAGTTTGTAATTTTTCTGGTTTAAACAGAAAAACTTATTAATACTTTTTGTCTTCTAGGTACCTACTTAATTTTGAAGACTTTTTATGTTAATGTATCTTAAGATTTATTTGTTTTAGAAAACCTACAATAAATTATATCTTTATTTAAACATTTATCAAATAAACTAGCTTATCCGCGCGACTCCGTCCGCGTGGACTTCACAAATTTCAAACCCCTATTTTGCCCCCTTAGGGTTTTCTTAGCGGACGATGCTCCAACAAAACCATGTTTATTCCGGATAATTGAAGTGTTACGACTCGATTTTTAACGAACGATCCATGCGTATAAAGTCGCGGGCATTATCTAGTTTGATCATAAATCATAGTTGATCTCTATTAAGAACCTCAGCCTTACGACCTAAGTACGCACCCCAGATACGAGGTGTGTTCACCCCGAGCGGCTAAGTTGCTACGACCTTCTGCAGGGTCGCTATCCGATTCCAAACAGATGATTACAGGTCACCTTAACAATATCACAGACATGCACAAGTAAATAATTGTGTATAACTAAAAGTCACCTACGCAGTTGTCGTTCGGTATAATAACGAGTGCTAATTACATAATCCATTTTTCAAAGCGGTGACATGTTTTAGGAAATATGCCGAATCCACATGTATTAAACTGCACTTACCTCGTGTATTTGTAATGTACACTATAATATCCTAACACAGGTTAATATTCAATGATGTTATTTATCAAGCGATAAAAATATTTCAATCTATCGAAAACTCGTATGATAAGCTAGCAGGGGCAAACTAAGGTTATATAGGTAATTCATACTAATATTATAGTGTGTGTATAATAATTGATATTATGTCTGTTTTCAAGGTCTATCCATTTAACCGGTTTTGACGAAATTTGGTACAGAGAGACCTTGCAACCCGAAGACAGACATGGTCTACTTTTATCCCAAAAAATCAAAGATTTCTCATGAGGTTTTCAAAAACCTAAATCCATGCGGACTAAATCGCGAGTGTTTAAGATTTTTTTCCAGTCAAAGATAATAAGTAATAACATCACAAGTCACTACCCATATAATAAATGCGGAAGTATGTTTCTTTGTTGACTTATCGGTTTGCTGGTTTGTCTTTCAGTCACGTCGCAACGCAGCAACGGATCGATATGATTTTTTCCGTGGTTATAGAGTTAAAGAGTGACATACTACTCCTACTTTTTATTCCGGAAAATCAAAGAATTCCCACGTGATTTATAAAACCTAAAGCCACACGGATGAAGTCGCGGGTATCAGTTAGTTATTTGATAAGTAATTAAAAAAAGTCGTACATTGTTATGAATACTGCCACTAGTGCCACTGGTTTTACGCAGTGTGCTTATTTGGTCGCAATAATTGGATCGCGGCGGCCCGTTCGCAGCGCACGCCCGCGTAAAAATAGCAAAGACACGTAATTTCCTCTAATACGCTGACGTAACGTGAAACGTATCACTTCTCGCTCAACGTGTTTGATGATTTCAAGGAATTTCGTTCCTATTTCGTTTGATTGCGATCGAATCATTACAGATCGGCTACTTCCAACAGAACGTGGATGCTTATAATAATTGCAGTAAAAGTGTTATAAATCAGTGCGCTAGTCAGTGCTGAGGGTTTGGCATATTTCAATATCCTGTACCTTCATGGTCTCATTCTGTGAGGAAATCCGTGCTCAGTAGTGAATGAGCGATGGGTTGATAATGGTGTTTTTATTTTTTCATTCTGATACAAGTTAGCTTTTGACTACGATCTCACCTGGTGGTACCTACTCGATGCAGTCTGAGGTGGAAGCAGGCTAACTTGGAAGGGGTATGGTAGTTTCACTAAACCCATATACCTAATCGGTTTCTACGTGGCAACGTACCGGAACGTTAAATTCCTTGGCGGCACGGCTTTGCCTCCCACCAGATCAGACCAGAAACAATTTCTAAATTAGGTGTAAATTCCCAAATTACCCCTGCCGGGAATCAAGCCCGGGACCTGCCGCTTATAAGACCACAGCGTTTACTGTGCCAGGGAGGTCGTCAGAAAATATTAGTAGTGTAGTAAAGTCTGATAGTCAAGTAGTAGGTAAGTGTCACTTTTAAACAGCTTTTATTATCTTAGCTTATCGTTTCAATATTCATTTATAAAACAATTTAGCATGCACATGCAGGTATTAGATACTTTTATTTAGCTGCAGCCTGTTGCCAGCCGGCCGGCATCTGCACATAGTTAGCTCAGATCGCTCGTGCCGCGGCGCGTAGTACAGGCACCGGCATGTAGATTAAAGTAGCCACGTAACATTGAGAACGACCTTGCTGCCTGTTGCCGGCTGCCGCGCCACCAACTCGCACTACTAATACCAACCAACCATCCATACTATTTTTTTTTTTCAATTTTGCTATTTGCGATCAGTCCGAGGACTTTTAGCAAATAAGGTGTAGGTGATTGTTTTGCAGCGGCTGCTCCTCTTTAGGAGCTAGCACTCAACTCTTTATTGCCTATCAAGAAGCGAGGTCGAGAATACATTTCCTCTTTAGGCGTCTCGGGTAGTCCTCAATTAAGAGCCTGGTGGCTAGGTACTAAGGTTTACTCTAGGTTTGTCTGCTTGTCTGTCGGACTGTCTGTCTGTTTGTCTGCTAGCTTTTCAGAACCTATTCGTTAAACCGATATTGATGAAAGGTATGTTAGATTACACCTCGGGGAAGGGCATAGGCTACTTTTTATTCCGGAAATCAAAGAGTTCCCACGGGTTTTTTTCTAAATCCATGCGGACGAAGTCGCGGGCATCATCTAGTTTACAATATATGCACGTTTTTCTTTATTCATCGTTCTTTAAAGTATACATTACTAAAACACGCAAGAGTATTCAATTTAAATTACTTCCTGCTTCATTATCGTACGCCTAATAATAATAATAATCTTATAAAACATGATAAAAATGAGAAAAATAAATAAATGAGAGAGATAATAATCTTAGAAGTTTCGTAGCAGGATTGATTAATACGTAGTTGAAGTTGAAGCCATATTTGCAAGACCGATGAGCATGAAACAATGGAGGAAGGTTAGTTAAATAGGTTCTATTATCATATCACATATGCAAAGGCATGGTGAATGATAAAAATAATAACTATTTCTCATACGATTCAATCATTAATCGTTGAATTAAATTTTGTTTGTTCAACTTCAAACAATTTTATTTTGTTATCCGTTGAACACGATTCTTTTAATTGCGCTAACTGAAACTTAACTTGTGGAGGTGGAAACTTCTTTAAGCGCGTTGGGCAATTTTGGGATGGTCAAAAGCTTCAAGGTCGCGTCACCGACATGCTAATGGTAATAGTGCTCGGAGTGCCGATTTACGTAAAAACTAATTTAAATTTTTGATTTTACGGGCAATTTTAAAAATCCAAAAGAAAAACTTCTGCCGGCAGTTCCTAATTTTATTTTTTTCTTAACAAAACGTTAGATACAAGCCAAAAATCATTGTAGTTACTGAATTCCTAAGTTATATGCTGTTCTTCAGTTTTCAAAGTCGCAGTACGACAGTAGCGTAAAAAATATTATCAATCAGCTGGTTGATAGTATCGTAATTTTCTATGATTTGTTAAGAGTAACTGCTGAGATGCTAGTGAGTTTCTTGCCAGCTCTCACAGTGGAATCTGTTTTCCGGCGCGGTAGTAGAGTCACAAACGTAGCATAGTTATCCTACAATCTACATGAAAAAAATCAATTTAGATTTTTAGATTTCTTACAACAGAAGTACAATATACTTAGCGTAAATCTAAAAATAATGTTAAACAGTAGGATGAACATACATATAAAAAAAAGGAAATTATTTTCCTACAGTTGTAGAATGTTGCGTAGCGGTTGTGTAGCGTCTACGCAATGTAAAATAGAGCTTGGACTTATTTTCGTAAAGAACTTAAATTTTTTTCGCGGAATTAAAAAAATTGAATCGTTTCAGCATTGACATCCAAGTTTCAGTTGATGTAGGTCGTGGAGTAATTTTTTACGGATACAAAAAGTGCGATTAAGCTAGCGCGATAGGTACATTCTGTCGGCAAGGCCTGCCCCACTCTGCTGGAGCCGGATGAGGTCATTGTTGTTCTTGTTCGACGTTCGCGGCGAATGGCAATCACTTTAGATATTACTTATTAGGTAGGTTTGCTGCTTTATTTCAGGTTTTGAACCAAATTTTAAAAAGCTATTTGTTAATATGTCGTAAATAATCCGTCACAAGCTTGCGGTTAAAATGACCTTTTGTGGTAGGCCTAGATGTCAAATTTTTATCAGATAGGTATATTTCGTACTTTCGTCAGTTTATACCAGTCTATTGTTTGCTCTTTCGTTACTTATGCGTTCGCGCATTGTTCATCCCCTTAAATTGAAACTTGTATAGTTGTATACTAATTGCTGACACTTGAGTGAAGGTAGAAGCATAGTTGGTATGTTGTCAAAGTAGGTATTGCAATGTAACGCATCCCGGGCATAGCTAGTAGTCATAAAACGTATTTCTTGTAGTTTAAATTTGTTGTTACAAAATAAAATCCAAGCAAATTAAAATACAAATTAGTTTTTAGGGTTCCGTACCTCAAAAGGAAAAACGGAACCCTTATAGGATCACTTTGTTGTCTGTCTGTCTGTCTGTCTGTCTGTCTGTCCGTCTGTCTGTCAAGAAACCTACAGGGTACTTCCCGTTGACCTAGAATCATGAAATTTGGCAGGTAGGTAGATCTTATAGCTGACATTTGGGGCAAAATCTGAAAACCGTGAATTTAGGGTTAGATCACACAAAAAAAAATTAATTGTAATCATGAACTAATAATTAGTATTTTCAACTTTCGAAGTGAGTAACTATAGGTATCAAGTGGGGTATCATATAAAAGGTCTTCACCTGTACATTCTAAAACAGATTTTTATTTATTTTTATGCATCATAGTTTTTGAATTATCGTGCAAAATGTCGAAAAAATACGACTGTAGTACGGATTCCTCGTTGCGCGAGCCTGACTCGCACTTGGCCGGTTTTTTTTTTCTTCATTACACGGTTGTCTTCAATCATATTTTACAAATTGCAAGATGAATTCTGTCTTAAGATCTTCGTATTCTGGGAATAATTATATGCTTTTGTAGGTACCTAACTACCTATATCGAACAGTTTTTTGTTCCCGTGTGCGGTGGAATAACCTGCCGGTAGGTCAATGGAAAGTCAGCGAACAGTTTAATTCGGATGACTAATCGTTCATATGTCCTTCATAACGTGGATTGTTACTTTTGAATAATGTTTAACTGCGTTGAAAGACTGAAACAGGAAACTCAACGTCAGCTCGCGCTAATATTTACGCAGAACTGTTGGCCAGCCATGAAGGTCTAGTTATCGGAGCTCGTGGAATAGATCCTTACTGAATTGTCAAGTGTTGCAGTCATATGCAGGTACTTAGAACTTTACGAGAAACTTGTTGCAGGAACAATGACAAAATGACAAAATGTGTTTTGGAAGCTGCTTCTGGGAGATGGAGTCCAAATTGTGTACAAATGTTAAAGGAGGAGCTCTATAATGGTAGAGGAAGCCTTAACTCAGCAGTGGATTAAGAGGAAGCTGTTATTTTAGACTTCCTTTACCGACTCTAGCTTCTTTACTTTGGGTCACCACTGATGAACAATGACATGATCTTTTTTACTGTAAAACATTTGAGAATTATAAGAACAACAATATCATCATGAGTAAAGTTAACTTTTCAACCATATTTAGTAAAAGTTGGCCAAACAAAATTTTCCTCTTTACAATATTTAGTAGGTAGGTAGGTACTTTTTACAACAAAACAATATTGTTATTCCATAAGATGACTTTACATAGTGTTTTGTGCACATTTTTTGTAGCACTTTCTCTAGGAAGGCATCGAGTCCGCACCTGCTAAATGAGATACCTAACGGCCTTAGATCCAACGAAAGCAAATGTGCCCAACGAGAAAGTTCCTCTAGTGAGGAAAGAGAGAGGGAACCTTCCATCTCTTTCGATGTTACGCAAACATATGCAAAATCACACTCTACATTATCTGTTTCCCAACCTGCCACTAACTGGTATCTAGAAACATTCCTTGCAACTTACCTTGGGATTATTTATACCCTTTTAACATGTCTTTCGATCTGTTTCTTTGTTTGCAACTTTCAGCAATGCTAGACAATAAATAATGATAAAATTTCATAAGTTTCAGCTCAACTCTGATTATTTATATATTAATACCTACTTACTCAATTATTTCAAACTAAATCGCAATACAATGATTACCAACTTATTAGCTTAATTTACATTTAACATCAATGCCACTGAAGGCCTGTAGCCATTTATTTGAATGTTAATTATTAACAAAAGTAGTTTCAAGTTTAAATAACTACTAAGAAATGCCAGTCGACTTAAACGACTGTATGTATCTGGTATGTATCTAACCACAAATGTCTTTGTTCTGTTGTCATGTAACAGATTATTTATTTAATCTGGTATGCGTAGCTGGTCGAGTCGCTGTATACCTCGTCCATGACACTCAAATATCTCATTACCATACAACAATATGTGTTAATCAAGGGATACCATTTTTGACGTTGAAAGTTTGTCCAAATGTCCCACAAAATATTGGGACAAGAAAGTGGTTGCTAAATGTTATTGTATTATGTAACATGTATGTATTATCATGGAAGTTAATGTATATCGTCCGTACAAAATGACTCCACACGCGTCATTTTAACTCTATGGATCAACTTTCATGTCAAAAGTACGATTCACCTTTAAAATAAGGCCTAAATTCGTACTTTTGACATGTAATTTAACACAAAAAGTTAAAATGGCGCGCGCGGGGTTAAATTTTACGCGTTATATATTATAAATAAATAAATAATGATTTTGGCAGTGAAGTATTTTATATTTTACTACGAAAGGTCCGTGAAAAGCTAGCAGATACACACACTTTCGCATTTATAATATTAAGTATGGATGGGTAATGGATATTTAGTATATAATTTAACTTCTATAAAAACTTTAAAAAGCAAAGAACTCGCAGATGCTTTATTAAAGTTTCTGAATTACTTATTCAGTCTGAATTTAAAGGGAAACGGAGACTATAGGGCGTGATAAGTTGGTTGCAACTTGAAAGTACTTGAAGCTTTTAACATCAAAATGCGGGTTGTACTGTCGTCCTACTGGCCGACTAAAGCATGCTAGTCTACCTGTCGACGACGTTGTAACTTAGTCGGAATTCTAAACATTGTCTTGAGTTTGATGTACCGATTTTTGAGGAACTCATACTTTGTCTGCTATAAAGATTAATATTTACTTATACATAGGTATAAATGCTTAGGAATAGTGTACTTGTTATTTCGACATACTGTAGTGTTCGTGAATATCGCTGTATGCGGCGCTACTCTAGTGTGTCATTTTGTTCCATTTTAAAACTGGGTCACTATGTCATGGCGGCTGCGCCAAGTATCAAGCGAACTCGGCGCCATCCTCGAATTTCGTTGATTCAGATTTTAAAATTCAATTCTAATTGTAACGTCCATGGTCAACCTATCGCCGGTCCTTGCTGAGCTACTGAGCACGGATCTCCTCTAAGAATGAGAAGGGTTAAGACCATAGTCTGCCACGCCTACACTGCACCTGCCACTACAACTTGAGAACATTATGGAGAACTCATGATGTTTTCCTTCACCGTTAAAGTAAGTGATATTTAATTGCTCGAAACGGACATAGCACCGAGAAGTTAGAGAAGTTAAGGTCGAGCCTCCGACCTCCCGCATAGAAGGCCGAATTCTTAACCGCTGTGCTATCACCGCTTACAAACGTCCGCTTCTGCATATTACCGACTAGCTGATCCCCGCGGCTTCGCCCGCGTAGATTTAGGTTTTTAAAGATCCCGTATAGCCTATGTCACTCAGGAATAATGTAGCTTTCTACTGGTGAAAGAATTTTTAAAATCGGTTCAGTAGTTCTAAAGATTACCCCCTACAAACAAACTTAACGACATTACCTCTTTATATAATACGATGAGCAATACATTTAGTGATTCATTTTTATATTATAGAGCCGCGCGGATACCTTACTCATAGATCTAAACTCCCCTCCCGCACGCGCACCCCCGCCTTGGTGACGCCCACTTCGCAACGGGCCGTGCAGCAGAAATCGTAATATTTTAATTTCGCCATAACTTCAAAACCAAACGTCCAATTTTAATCATTCAAAGACCAAATATTATCTCCATAAACTGTTCTTAGTGATGAAATCATTTATTTTGATAAGGATTAATAGCATGAGTAAAATAAACGCGTTTAAATGTAGTCCAAAAAAAATTCAAGATTTTTAAATAAAAAAATGGTTGCTGTGCCTCACTCGACATAGATGGGTATAGTGTGTCGCGGACTTTTTTGTAGATATTTATAAGATCTACAATTAATTAGAACATTTTATGGTTCTATCTTTTATAGTTTAGGCAGCGTACGCAAAATAAGTAACTTTTCTGGTTGATTTTTTACACCTTGTGTCCGAAAAACCCAAATATCTTACGGAACCCTATTTTTTTCCAAAATAAAATATAGCCTATGTTACTCGTGGATAATGTAGCTTTCGAATGGTGAAAGAATTTTTAAAATCGGTCCAGTAGTTTTTGAGCCTATTCAGTACAATCAAACAAACAAACAAACAAACAAACAAACAAACAAACAAACAAACAAACAAACAAAGTTTTCCTCTTTATAATATTAGTGTAGAAAATAGAGATTGTTGTGTGTGTTGCCTGTTGATTCAGTCAAAGTATCAAAGGAAATCGAAACTTAAGCTTTCACTTCGCCGTGGCACACTAGCGATTGCAAAAGTTCCAATCACGAATGGAATTTCTATACCTACCATCTAAATTACGATACATACGAGCTAAATTGCATGAATAATAAAGAAGAATAACCTCGTAGTATGTAATAGATCTTAAGCATATATCAATAGAAGAGTGCAAAATTTATTACCAGATGTTACAAATTAATTTGTGCACAAATAACAAAATCACGTACTTTGTAATAAAATTAGTGTCTTTCCGAACTAAACATTACAATAATAAATTTTACGAGAATTCCTCATGTTAATCATTTTGATTAATTAATTATCACATTGTATAATTTGCATAGATTTAATCTGCGCGGTGTGGGTATAATCAACTGATTATTTCTTGTGAGTTTTTTGGCTTTTGTTGTGAAATTTGGATCGTGAGTAGCCAAGTCTTGCCTCTCACTGGCGTCACGATGAAAAGTGAAACTGCGGTGCCGGCGATCGTCACGTTGCGGCGCCCATTTAATGCTGTTTGTTCCGGTTCCACAGCACTACTTTATGAGTTACGATATTAAGAAACTTACTATCTCCTACAGTGCCTGCTATATAACTTTAATGTAAGCAGTAGCGATGGGCATGATTGCTAATTTTAAATAATTTTCATTTGGTAAAATTATTATTTTTCACCACAGTGATTTCACATGTGATTTTCCACGGAAACTGATTTTTCAATTTTCGTGTTTTTTCAAAGTTTTATCAAGTTGCGCGAAATTATAACAATAAACCTGAATTAAATGTAATAATTTTGAAACTTGTACGATTTTGCTTAGTGAATATTCACAGGCTACTTTAAGAAACATATAGAAAGTGTTACAGTATACTTTTGTGAAAAGGCTTTTCACGTGATTTTTCACATGTTATCTGTGAAATGGTCCACCTCTAGTAAGCAGCAGTTGGCCTTTAATTTTAGGACGTAGGCTTAATTTCCTTATACAATTAGTGTTTTATGGTTTAATCTAAGTAAGATCTGTTGGAATTTTTTAATAGTTCTCACTGGCATTGTCTATCCCTCTCTGTAGCTAGAGGTGAGGGGCGCGGGAGGCAGCCGCAAAATGTAGGCAAGTGTGACAAGGACACGCCCGTACTCCGCGCTAACACTTCCATCCAGTTTCTAATGTGCTCGCTGAGAATTTCGCAACTTCGCCCGCGCCGGCTCCGCTCTACCGATGCACGATCGCGAACGATTACACCTACAAGCCAACCTACCACAATACGAGTACTTGCTGGTACGTGTGAAACATTGTAACGGCGAGGTCACGGTTTAGCACAGCCGATTCTAATCAATTGTTCAATGTGCCGCTTTTAAACTCTTGGATCTATTTAAATTGCACGCACAAGCAGGAAATTCGCCCGCCTAGGTAATCAGATACATAATCGTAACTGTATGAAAAAGTGTACGTTTTTGATAAGGGTTTGTTGTAAGGTCAAATTGCAATAGATGCGACCTTCCTCGTTGACGAGGTGAGCTACTAATTCAAGGCAAAATTACACTGGTATTTTTATTATTTCCTAGATCTGGAATAAGTAAAGAGGTACTTGACTAGGTACGATGGAAAATTTACATTCTATTTATTGATAACCCGTGATTAATTTATTATCACGTCTCGCATCGATTGCATAACCTTCTGCGTTATATAATCGACAAACGGCCTAGCTTCCTTAGTATAATTAAATCTTAATAGTCTGGAATATTAATTGTAGTCTTGCTTATAAAATAATACCTATAAGGTAAAGGTGTGGCTCAGCGCAATGCACATAAAGAAGATATTAAAAATAATATAATATATCATCCAAAGATTAATTATTGGTCTCGCTATGTATGATATCATCTATTGTTAGTAGGTAAAAGGCGAATTCAGAAACAACGGCAATCGATAAATGAAAAAACGGTCAAATGCAAATAAATATAGATTACTAGCTGATCCACACTTTGGAATTTCCGAAAATCGGTGAAAGAATATCCAAAAACCTGAAACGCATAGTTCTTCAGTTTTGCTCGAAAGCCCAAATACCAATTTTCATACATATTACATATAGTTCGCGACAGGTCGAGAATCTCGAGATGGCAACTAGGGTGGGGACGCCCCGCACAGCCCCCGCGCTAACCCGGTGCTGGATAGCGCGAATGATGTGCGGGCATCCCCACGCCTCATACCCCGATTTCCATCTCGACCTGTCGGGTATTATACCTGTAACTTGAAAAATGACGGATTTTCATACAAGCTTACATTCCCTATTAAACCCCATTATGGGTAGTATTTAAAAAAATCCCTTCTTTAGTGAGGGCATACGTCATAAAAGGAACTTACTCTCAAAACTTCACGTTTAAAACCCCAGCGGCTTAGGATGCGAGTTGACAGATCAGTCTGGACAACTACCTAATCTTTTTTTAATATGTATAGATATGGAACGTATGTAAAATCTTTGATATTTACCCTTGCATATGATGCGCAGGCACTTCTATAGTGGCGGAGGCTCGGCGGCGATCCCCGGCCATGTCCGCGAGTCTTGCGAAATCCGTATCTACATCCGCAAGCCTAGCCGACTTTCGAGACTCCAGCAGTCTTATCTCTTCTAATCTCTTCCTTAGCTCTATGGGCACCTGTAACAAAAGAAACGATTTCTAAATTACTAATAAAGAAAAGTTGATACAGGCTTTTATTGTTTGTGGAAAAGTATAAAGATGTAATTATAACTAATGTTCATATTCTTGTTGTCCAAATGGATAGCGGTATGTAGTTATTTCAACTTTATTTTGAGGTCATCTTGGACGGATGTTTAATTTATTTTTACGTGTAATATAGAGAAGGCGTCATACATGCATGTTACGTAATGCAATGGAACAAAAAGCAGCATACACGAGATCAATATGTGCGACCTTCGTGCGGTCCGTGTTGGGTGTGACGTCATGACCTAGAACAGTTTGCAGTGGATCGAGATGCATTCCGCGTCATTAACACTGGGTACCTACTCAGACTCGCTAACAAGCTATCCGATATGAATACTCACTATTTTCCATTATATCAGATAACCTTGGAAAAAGATGTTTATTTATTAGATATTGGAATATTTTTTACTCTGATACAAGTTAGCCCTTGAATACTATATCACCTGCGATGAGTGATGGTCTGTGGTGATGATGCAGTTTAAGATGGAAGCGAGCTAACTTGGAAGAGGTATGGCAGTTACATTAAACCAATACCCTTGATCAGATTCAGGCTAAACATTTAATTATCAAAACGAAGGGTAGTTACGAAAATACTTAACCCCATTAATGAAATCTGTAAATTATCCTAAATGCTTAGTATACGAATGTACTTCCTAGGGTTTCATGTCCGAAGGGTGCCAACGGGATCTTATTACTGAGCCTCCGCTATCCGTCTGTCTGTCTGTCAGCAGGCTGTAGCCTGCATCTCATAACCCGTAACAGGCTGAGAGTTGAAATTTCCACAGAATGTGTAGGTATTTCCATTGGCGCTATAAAACAAATGATAATAAAAACCAAGATGGCGAATTTCAAAATTGCCGCGAAGCAATTTTAAAATTTCGTATTTTTGTATCTTTTTTATAAATGCATTTGTGGTTATTGAATCGAATTGTGAAGATGCGCCAATATGTTTGAATGTACACTGCAATGTAAGTCTAAGTAGATATAAATTGCCAATGCTATTTCTATGGAGGATAATGCGCTTGTGGTGAACGCGCACAAGCGTTGATCACATCATGGACTTTCACTTTTTGGTGATTTGGTGTGCGCGGACGTGGCCAGCGGTCCCTCACTATACCGGAACAATGAAAGTTGTTTTAATGAATTGAATTATGTATGCAAGGTGGTTTAGACGGGCGCTAGGTAGAGTGGTAGAGGTCTTTACGTACGAGCGACGTGACGTCAGAATGGTATGAATTCCAAAAATATTAGAACTCCAGAGTGAACTATAGAAAACCGCTGTCTCAGTCCACTCTGTGGCTGTGATAGAGATTATGAATTGGACAAAACCTGGCAAAGTGAAATAAAAAGTAAAAGAAATGTTTTGAAAAGCGGACCCTATCTCAGTGGGACAACTGGGCCGATTTCTCAATCGCCAAATAATCTTTGAGGAATAAATTAACGTTTTGACCGTTTTTGAATTGAAAATCTACCATAATGTCAAATATATTCCTCAGGTAATAGTTATTTGGTCAGCTCTAAAATTCATTAATGTTTGCCTTAGCAACTAGCAAACTGGAGCAGATCAATGCCAATCATTTAATAGCAGTCGACGTGCGCGGGCGCAACTGCAGTTCCGTTCATCGTCTCCCTCCGTCCCTTCTCCCACCAGTCCTCAGCGTTACGTAAAAAAGTGACAACAGTTGCACAATTGCTCGATCTGATGGCGAAACTTGGCCGCCTATAAATGCCAGTGAAAGTCACCGAGTGACTTTGACATGATAACTGATAATACCGCGTCAATATTACTGTAATAGATCCGATATTCATTTAACATTCGAACTGGGAAGTGCGCATTAATTAATACATAATGAGTTAGCAATAAGTTAGCCGATAACAGCCGTTTGAGCAGAAACAAATATTATGTGCAACGTACTAACTTACATTTGTATTTAATTTATTGATAGTAACATTTACTTACTTATATCGTTGTTTTCAATGTTATAGCTATACAGCACACGCGTGATGTATGGACAATCAAAGTTAAGATGCGTGCCTGTATCTTTCAAATGTCACTTCCGCATAGTTGAATGACTGACTGCGCAAGAACTTTGTTTATTTCTTTGTAAAGATGTAAAGTAAGCATTATGGGCACGGTTTATAGAGATAAGAGACACAGCAGAAATTATGTAAGTACCTATGTGTTTATAGCATTTTTCTGTTTTCTAATGGGACTTCGATAGATTCTGAAATAAAGGTAGTCCTTGTCCATCTCCAATATTTATTTCTATTTTTTAGGGTTCCGTACCTCTAAAGGTGTCTGTCTGTCTGTTGGTCTGTCAAGAAACCTACAGGGTACTGCACGTTGACCTTGAATCATGAAATTTGGCAGGTAGGTAGGATATCTTATAGCAGACATTCAGGAAAAAATCTGAAAAACGCGAATTGACAAAAAAATTGAATTGTGGTCATGAACTACCTAATAATTAGTATTTTCAGTTTTCGAAGTAGGATAACTATATTAAGTGGGGTATCATGTGAAAGGTCTTCACCTGTGCATTCTTAAACAGATTCTTATTTATTTTTATGCATCATACTTTTTGGATTACCGTGCGAAATGTCGAAAAAATACGACTATAGTACGGAACCCTCGTTGCGTGAGCCTGACTCGCACTTGGCCGCTTTTTTTTATTGCGAGACAGGCCGTTTGACGATAATCATGCATTAAGCATGATGGAAAGCAATGATGAGGTCTAGGTTGGAGCGCGTTTGTCTAGAAGATGCCAAAGAAGATTCACTCATTTATGCGTAGCAGAAATCATGGACGCTGGAAGGTGTTCAAATCATGAAAATTGTCTTTGCCGTCAAGAGCAGTTCAGATATACAACTTTCGAATTTTAAAAGAGTACCCATTACCTACCTACCAGTGTACCTACTCAAAACTTGTCACTTATAAGAATGCTTACTAATACGCATTAGTCTTCTCTCGTTAAGAATTTGTTTGAATTAGCCGTCTAAGTATTTAGTAGCATTTCCAGTAAGCTATTGGAATCTGGATTGCGAAAGCTCGACCGGCTCTGTTGCATGTTGATGTTGTAGATTAGCATTCTTTTGAATAAGCGTTTTACCTTCAGTGCTTTATTTTACTAGATATTTGAGTTTTTCGTATTCATTTTCAGCCTAGAAGTTTTCAAGTTATTGAGATAATCACACAGGGAAACTTGACAGTTAATTTGTTAAAATATGACATACATATACGAAAGTGTACCTTGGTTTGTTATTCTCACATACGCAGCATGATAGACTATGGCCAAAACCCTTCTCACTCTAGAGGAGACCCGTGCTCTGTAGTGAGCCGGAGATGGGTTGATCATGATGATGGTTAGAGAGCTGAAAGTAACATAGGCTTTTTAATCCTGGAAATGTAATGTTATCTATTGCAATCAAAATTCATATTTCATAACAATACTCTGATAAGACATACCTACCTACCAACGATGAAAAGTGAGGTTCATTATCTTATTGCGTATTTAAAAATAAAATCACCTTGACAATTTTAATTGGAGACAAAGAAAATAAAAGAATGCGATTATTTTTATTTGAGCGAGATAAATACAGTAATACTGTAGCGAAAGTTATCGTAAGTGGCATTGACTCATGACTGTAGCACTAGCACACAAGAGAGTCATTGGTTGCATGACGTGCTTGCCGTGGCGTGCGGCGTGCCTACCGACGACACGACGACGTCGTTTTACGTATGTGCCGATATTTATTGCAACTACTTTACATTAAAATTGTTCCGATTCTTTCTATTCGTTGCGTAGTAGGCTGATTCTTATATAGGGATAATTGCCTATGTTTGATTTTGTTCGTTATTATACCCGCAGCAGCAAAACAAATACACATAAACAATAAACAGAAACCTCTGTGAAAACAGTACCTAGTATAAAATGTTGTAAAATGAGGCAGTAAATAGAGGTTTAGGGATGACTTTTACCAGTGGAGGGAGCGGTCCGGCTCAAATCTAAGGCTGGAGAGTTTCCAAACGTTGAAGAGCTCTTTAGCGAAATTCAAAAGCCAGTACCGTAAAAATGCCATTAGATTTGTTGCTGTAGAATTAATTTTTTTTTAAATCTCACTTCGTTCACGCTTATTTTGGTTACCATAAAATTCGTAGCTCTACATTAATATCGATCGATAAAAATGATGTTTGTTGTGGAAGTAGAATGCATGTAGTGTGTTGTCGTGGCGTACGAACTACGAACCCGAAAGTAGGTACCTATGCGTCAATAAATAATTGCAAGCGTTACAATTGTCTGTATTTATTTGTAAATACTGTTCCGCCGACCGTGTTTTTTATTAGGTGGATTTTTTTGCAGCTAATTTGATGACGCTTTCATTGGCTCTGATTGCGTACGATGTCAACTTTGTATACGTACGTTACGTCTGCGTATATTTATTTACTGCGACTAGATGGCAGTAAACTCGAAATTGTAGCTTTACGGTAATTCCTCAATAATACTTATGCTTATATTATTTCGAGTGAAGTTTTGAAAATATGTATAAAACCATTCGGCATTGATAAAGTAGCTTTATAAGAATTGTATTGTACTGATTTTGTTTTTATTGTCTCTAATAGATAGTCAACATTTTAGTAGGTTTTAATTTATGTTTATATAATAAAAATATGTAGTAGGACTTTTGATATCCTTTTGATATTTGGACGTTCAATAACACTTACAATATCGATGATGAAAAGAATACAAACATTTAAATAAATACACTTTGAATTGTAATAAACAAGGCCTTCAAATGCGACGTGTCACGTGATGCTTTACAAAAGTGAAATCTATTTGTTTTTAGGGTTCCGTACAGAAATGTAAAAAGGAAGGCAAAGGAAGAAGGAATTTCAGTAACAATTCAAGTTCAAATCAAAGTGAGTTCAAAAAAAATCTAGATGTTTTTATAGAAAAAAAAGCTTTTTCACGTGGCATAACTTAGGCGATTTGCTGTTATTTTCGGGTAGGCCTATTCTGCTAAGAATGAACGCTTTGAACTACGTCTAGGGCAGGACAATGCCCGAAGAATTTATTGCATTGTGGTTCATTGAACAATGGACTATCATAGTTTAGACGGCCGATAACTTTGCAATGTTGCGGGCATTACCAGTAGTTGCCTGATAAAAATAACGATAAGTGTTATCATTATGTATCGAGCGAGCGTAGTGACAAAACAAATGCAATTTTAAAACAAACGGCACATTAAAAGACTGCGTTGTTTAACATTAGGCTCGTGTTCTAGAGATAAGAACAAGCGATACAGTGATAGATGAGTGTCGTTGATTCTCTAAATATTCAGTGAGCCTGCAGTTGGGAGTCACGTTGACACGCATGCATAAGCAATTCAATGGTGGCAAGCGCTCGTGCACTATTAAATAGGTCAATAGCTTCACCTTCGAGCTATAGAAATAACAACCTTAGCAATCACTTAGTAGTCCCATTTTATAATTATTACTAGTGGTCCGAAGTAAGATAAGACCTCGCATCGCATGAATTTATCTGTATTTGTGAAATTATAAATCACTTGGAATAATTGACAAAATAATGTACCTACTTATGTAATATCGGAAACAATGACACTCAAAATAGGTCGTGAAGTTGTTTACTATTAATACAATCATTATAATAGTATAATGTGTAGTTACTTGTTACAGACCAAAAGGGCTCACGAACCATGAATAAGTTAACATTTTGAAACGATGAAGGCGTGTCACTTTCGTATTACGTCATAAATCATAAGCAACCTCGGTAGGCAATTATCTAGTTATTTCGTCATTAGTCTTTAGTGCCTGGTCAGTTTTTCTTATTGGTGGTGATAAACATTTAGGTACTTCATGTTTTTTTAAATGTTCATCCAATTTAGGTAAATGGAAGGGCGTTTGATTGGCCGTAAAATCTTTTTTTTTTTTTTTTTTTTTTTTAATAGATATAGCGAGCAAGCGAGCAGGCGGGTCACCTGATGTTAAGTGATTACCGCCGCCCATGAACATTTGCAGCACCAGAGGAGCCGCCGATGCGTTGCCGGCCTTTTAGGAATTTGTTGGTCCGCCCCTTGAATAACCCCATGTTATAATCTAGTGGGAACACCGCCGATGGGAGTTGGTTCCACAGTTTGCACGTGCGTGGAAAGAAGGATCTGGCGCAGCGGACGGTCGAAGTGCACCAGACACCCAGATGGTGAGGGTGAAATTCCTTACGGTGGCGCGCGGTGCGGTTGTAGAAAAAAGAGGGTGGAATGAGGTCAAAAAGCTCTTCAGAGCACTCCCCATTATACAGGCGATAGAACACGCATAGAGAGCTAACGTCTCTGCGGTGCTCCAGGCTTTCCAACGAGGCGGTTAGTTTGGGATCGTCCACAAGTCGAACAGCCCGCCTTTGGATCCGATCAAATGGAAGGAGTTGGTACTGGGGTGCTCCAGCCCAAAGGTGGGAGCAGTACTCCATGTGAGGAGGAAATCTGATCTGGTAGAGTCATTTCGGCATTTTATTTGTAACATAGAAGTTAGATTTAGAGAAAAGTTTAAAATATGGTTGTAGAAATATTAGATGTAAGTAGGTAACTTGGCTGGTTTAAATTATAAGCATAAAGAGCACCTCAGGTGCAATTGAAATCGGATGTTTACGGTTATGCCGAGCAATCGATTGGCACGGAGCGGGTGGCCTTGTATGATTAGTGAATATAAAACGGCGGTTGCAAGGCGGATACAGTGCAGGCAGGCACGCAAAACACTACCCTATCAAACTGCAAACGCTACCTTGTACCAAAAACCCGTGACCCACATTTCGCGAATGTAGAAATGCAAGCAGCAATTTTATTACAGCCATTCTCCTTGAGATATTCATATAGTTTCTCGTAGCAGAAAACTCCTGTTTCAACCTGAGAAGCCGTGAGCTCAATCCGCTTAAGAGGAAAATATGCGTATCTTGTACGTCACGTAGCAGATTTTCCCATGATTACAAAGAGCAATATATTCAGTGTCATTAGTACATCGTATAGGCATTATTTGTGCCCTAGGTCGTTGCTAGCCGCTGATTCTATCGAATAACCGGAGCACAGGACGAAGTTAGGTGACCTAGTTGGCGCGGCGACAGGCTGCACTCCGCAGGTCACGATCCTATCAGCTCCGGCCCCACAATTTCTTTGTGCTCTAGTTATATTATTAGGATTTTCATACACATTGTAAAGCGTAATTTATTTTTGCTGTTTTTGCTGTAGAGTTTTATTACTTAAAAAAAAGAAACCTCTTTTTTCATTACCTCTTTAATCTTCAACTAAATGGGTAGGAACGATAAATTTATTTGACCATGTAGGTCAACGGCTGTCGTTGTCAGGAAATCATTATTGCGTTGCGCTTGACAATGATGATGCAAGACTGTGGCACGCTTTATTTATTACGAGGCCTAGGTTATTGGTCTAAACAATTGAAGGTTTCAATTGATAGATGTGACGTCATATCGCAAGTCACCGTAATTTCTGAATCGACGTCATCGCGCGTCGGAGAGAGCGCGTAGGCGCGACACTGCCGTGACGTCACGGGCGCTATTCACTGCTCTCTCCGTGGGGCGTGGGCGGGCGCCGTAGTAGGCGCGAATCTTGTGCGTAAATAAAATAGCATAAGGCCGATGCAATTATTACGTAATTGAATGTGAAATCTGCGCAAGGACGCAAAGTTCGTTTCAACATGGCACCCAACGTGATGCCATAATCGCATCATTTAGGTGCGACGCTTAGAAAAGTGAGCGTTTCACCTTGAGATGCCTAAGAGTAGTTGCCTCTCGATCGGTTAGACGTCAACATTGCTTTGTAATCGTTCAGGAGGTCGAGAATCGAGCACGCAGGCGTCATGACCCAGCCTGACCCAAAAACGGACCGGGCCCATCGCGCTCCGACTCACCAGTTGATAACGGATACCGGGAACCTGTTCATATAAACGCAATATACCTATCGGCTATCTCCCTGTACGCACCGCCAATAGCACCGTTATCCGCTGACCTGTAGCTTCGTCGCCATCTTTGTGCCATAAACTAATATTAACAAATCGTCGAACTACGTCAATATAGGTAAATAATCTGGACCTTAAGAAATCATGGAAGTAAGTTTAACTAACCAACAAATTGGGTTGTTTTAAATATATAAAAAATAATAGGTACCTAATCACGATTTTAAAGGTTTAAAATCTAATCTAGCAAAGGTCTTGTGGCACGAAAAAGGAAAACTCAAGTGGCGGTCGGATTTCGAATGCGGGTTGTGCGTCGCCGGTTCAATATCAACGCATCTGGGTCAGTGGGTCACCGTGCCAGATGCCCGCGCAGTGCGCCTCGTGCCGACACTAATTGTTACTCGATCTTCACTTACATAAAAAGAGTTGCATGAAGTGCAGCCGATGCTTAACAACACTCGCATAAACCGGCATGTCGTCTTAACACCCGAGTTGAGCGATGTGAATCACAATGACCTTTGCCTTCAACATCTAGTTGTTTTGATTGTGTCCCCATTACAAGGCCAGTCGTTTTATTTGAGGAAAATCTGTCTTCACGTGTTTTGAATACGATAAAATTGAGAGCCGCCCACTCGCTAACGGTGTGTTATTGTTAAATGAAATCCTTTCCGAAAACTTGTTATTTTGCGTCGCTGACTCAATCTACTATGTAGAGCCCAATGTCCAGATGAAACCAGTTGTCGAATTGGGGCCATAACGCAACTGATTTTTAGATAAAATGTGAGAAGGATAGGCACATTTATCTACTGTAGTGTAGTCAGAATAAGATGGCAATAAAGCAAGTTGACCACAACGTGAGCAAGAAATTAAATTAATTAAGTAAGTACTTATATTGAATTAAAAATAAACTAAGTGAATATTCAATAAAGAAACAATATTTTCATGAATTATTCACATAAAAAAATTACCTAAATATATACTTACAGAAAAAATAATTAGGTTCCGTTATTTGGAGCAGTTTAAGGATAATAAATTGTATTTAATCGTGTTTCTATTATTTTCATGATGAATTTAGATTAAAGATTCAAAACGTACACATTCAAATATCTGAGTTATTGTGTTAATTTTAAGTTTTAAAATTATGGGACTCTCATAAAGTTATAAAGTCGCAAAATTTTTGAATGTGGGGCCTCAATGATGCTGCTCTAACTAGCGTCGCTCGTCCTATTTGCAGATTGTATACCTAGCTGTTCTTTCTGTCACAGTTCTTTTTAAGTTAAATTAAACTTTTTGCTGTTGAGCGAATTAATAAAGATTCATTTTTAATTTATCCGAGTGTTAAGATAACAGTAGCGGTGCACGAATCATGAAACTATTTCAAGGCGACCACAATGAGGTCACCCACAAAGGGCCGGCCTTGCCTTCGCTGTGTGCCGCGGCTGCGGCTGTGGGATGACAACTTCATAGACCGAAATATAACATTGGATTCGTATGTTGTTTTAAAACCTAGACGTAACCTAGCCTATTGAATTTCATTTTATTTAGAGAATAAACGGCAATAGTACTTAACTTCTGATAATCTTAAAGAAATTGAAAATTATTGAATTAACTAGGTACTTTGTAACAGGTTTTAAGGTTTGTGTACAAACATGAAGAAACTATGATGTTTTAAGTATCACAATAATACGAGTGGGTACAAAGTCCAAACATAGTGACGCATGTCACGTCACGAAACCTGTTATTTTGTATCCCTTTCAAACACATTTTTACTAAGAGCTAGCACGCACCACGGAAAATTTCCGTACGTTTTTTCCGTAAAATCTGTGAACTATAGAACTACATAGTGTGCGCCTGCACTGCTTAATTAATTCCGCACCGGATTTTGATAGATTAAAATTCAAATTTGCGGATTTTCAAACGCACCGCAACTCACCGCACTGTGGTGTGCGCTAGCTCTAACTCGGTTCAATTTAATAAAATAATATTCTTGTGAGAATATATTTTATATTGTTCTAGCACCAAACGTATTACCAAGTAGGTATCAACTTACTAAAAAAACAATCATAGAAGTAGCGTCGTTTTTGTTACATCGTCTGACACCATTAAATGGTCAATCATCTCGCTGTTTCGGCACTAAATGTAGGTCGAATACATTAACTGGGCTATTTTATAAGTGAACTCTTTGTTACTTGGCACGCTTTTTACTACTCTATACTGTCGTAATTGCGCCTGACAACTGTTATTTAAGTGCTTCATTAATTACTTGATATTGCTCGCGGCTTCGCTATATATTTTTTTCTCTTTTTATAGTAGTTTCCGTTGCAGGCTTATTGCATGCATCCACCTTTAAGCAGCCACTCTAAGTAAGATGTAAACTCGGAAACGTGTCTGTCTATCCACCCTAGATGGTGAAATTGTATAATTTTTAAGATTTAAGCCAATAAGTTTGTTTGACAATTATTTACACGATCCTTTGAACTACCAGTATTAGGAAATAGTAACAGTGGGTCCTTAGATCCTGTTGGCGCCCTAGATTAATGAACGGTCCAAAACTTGCTATCATTCTCATGACAAGGCGTTGATAACTTGTACCAGCAAATCGGCTAACAATATTGTCTTATCAACCTTGATTTATTTAGTAACAGTGTCAGTAGGCGCTTATTGCTACGTAACTTACTTGAAGTTACGAAATGTATTGAAAAATGTGGCTCAAACTCTTTCAAGTGGTTTGTTTTATCGAAGTGGCAAATATGAGTAAGTATAATTGAAATATACATAAAAATCAAGATATTACCTATTGTGTTAAATATATAATACAGTAAGTAAGTAAATACGTTTTATAATCAGTTAAAAAACCTGGAATTTTAATGTTAGGAATTAGGAGGACAGGATAGATGACTCAAAATCTTTAAAATCTTTATAAAAAGGCTAAATTCTTCATCGGTAAATTATCTCTACTAGTATAAAATAAAGTCGCTTCCCGCGTCTGTATGTATGTATGAACGCGTAGATCTTTTGAACTACGCAACGGATTTTAATGCGGTTTTCACCAATATATAGAGTAATTCAAGAGGAAGGTTTATAGCTATAGTTTAATTCTCAAAAAATTAGAGATCCCTAGAGAAATTGAAATAATGTGAATTAGGTCGGAAAAAAATCCTCTCATTTGAGTTTCCGAGGCAATGACACCACATTAGTATCTACATTGCACCCATGCGAAGCCGGGGCGGGTCGCTAGTAATAATCTAAATGAATAAACTGAAAAGCTGACTGACTGACTGATCTATCAACACAGCACAGCTCAAACTACTGGAAATAAATGATCGGTCTGAAATTTGACACGCAGATAGCTAATATGATGTAGACACTAGACATCCGCTAAGAAAGGATTTTTGAAAATTCAACCCCCTGAGAGGGTAAAAAAGGAGATTGAAATTTGTATAGCCCACGTGGACGAAGTCGCGGGCTTAAGCTAGTATTCAAATAAATTGTTATCATAATACGGCGAGTGTTGGAGGTGTGCCTTCTAACAAGTTTCTTTTCTGGTCAGAAATATTATTTTATTTTGGGATTTTCGTAGTGATTCTACGTAAAATAACTTGCTTGTCGCTGAATTCGCAATTACTAAAAGCTACGCCCATAATATAAACAAACTGTAGGTAAAAATAGTTTTGCCTAGTAACTTTAGTTTCTAATGTTCTGTTTTACTTATGTGTTGTTATATACCTACATACGAGTATCTACGTGCATAAGCATGCCATGGTGATGGTGCGTTCGCGCCGCCCGCCGCCCGCGCCGCGCCCGGCCTAGCCGTTTTCTCTTCCCATGTTTTCTTCGATGGTCGATCAAAGCTTGCCAGTTCCGTTTGCGCGTTTGCTTACTTATTGCAAAAAGTCACGTACGACTGGAAATTATAGAAGGAGAAACTTGCGAACTGCTGTGTATCTTATGTCTTAATTTATTTTGTCCTTTCTAATAATGTTAGAACCGTGACTCTACATTAAAAAAAATCACTAACTAACACAGGTTAGATTACACTAGTGAGAAGTGTTGTTTTTTTTTTTTTTTTTTTTTTAATAGATATAGCGAGCAAGCGAGCAGGCGGGTCACCTGATGTTAAGTGATTACCGCAGCCCATGAACATTTGCAGCACCAGAGGAGCCGCCGATGCGTTGCCGGCCTTTTAGGAATTTGTTGGTCCGCCCCTTGAATAACCCCATGTTATAATCTAGTGGGAACACCGCCGATGGGAGTTGGTTCCACAGTTTGCACGTGCGTGGAAAGAAGGATCTGGCGCAGCGGACGGTCGAAGTGCACCAGACACCCAGATGGTGACGGTGAAATTCCTTACGGTGGCGCGCGGTGCGGTGGTGGTGCTAAGTATTCCTAATCACTTACTAAATATTTTATTCTGTAATCTCAATAACTTATATTATCTAAGCTTTTACATCTAACATTTTTGTTTCAAATTAAAAGGAGTGTATTCCCCCTCCCCCCCATACTCTGATTAAATATCATTATATTATTTTAATATTAACCAGTCAAACTCAACGAAATTTTGTACAGACTGATAAAAATAGATCTAAATTTCGAAAGTAATTTCACAGTTATAGAGGATAAAAGTTTTGATAAATGTTCAAAGTTCCAGTTTATTGAATTATATTATTCTGGTGTTTGTATTTTTAAAAACACTGTCACTGTACCTATATGAAAATTTCAAAGTAAAATTGATATTTTACACGCAAATTTTCCACGCAACACTAACCATTATAAACGTGCCTTCAGTAGTGAAAAAACTGCGATGGAAAAATCATGCGTTTTAATGCATTACTATTCATTTCTGAAGCAATCCTTTCGCTTGAAGTGAAACATACAATAATAAATTGTGATATGCGTACGCTTGTACGCCTTGTGGAATTTCTTGTGGTGAAAGCGATAAATTTTTGATTTGATTGTTGTGGAAATCTAGTTGAATGTGCTTCTTGGAGCGTTAACTGTTTATATCTATAATATACCTACTAGCTTTGTAATGCAACTCACGCGCCAACTATTGAATGTTGATGGTCATTTTTCAGAAACCTTCCCGCAAGTCCTCACAACAACGGTACAAGGTTTCAACTCAGTTGGACGAACGATGCACGAATGCAAAGATAACAAACAGACAGATAGATATACAATAATTTTTATATAAGAGATGTTTAAAGAATTTTATTGTTCGGATGATCTCCTTCAGCTCTTAACATTTTTTCAACAAACCAGTTTCGAAGTTTTATAATCGTTTGCCAGTACACTTCCAGGAACTTACCTTTTCATACTTTTTGTTCAACTGCATGCCAAATTTCAGCCCGATCCATCCAGTAGTTTGAGCTGTGCGTTGATAGATCAGTCAGTCAGTCACCTTTTCCTTTTATATATTTAAATATATTGTAGCGCCGCATAAAGTGTTTAAATTGAAGTGTTTAAGTATATGAAGCATTGCAAGATCTAAGTCTGAAATTATCTAATTAAGTACCTATGTATATCACTTTCAAGTTAGTTAATTGCCTTAAAATTTTATCCAACAAATTAAATAAAATTGGCTCAAATAAAAAGTTGCTACGGACAGCGGACTAGTAAAAGTTAAACTCCGCTAATGAGCTTTACTGTTAAGTATTATGAAGGTAGATTAAAAAGTACCGCAAATATCATATAGTGAAAAGTGAATGAGACTGAACTGAAACAGTAGGTAGGTACAGGTGTGAGTGGCACTTTCACACTCGGTGTGCTACACACGGACCAATCGCTTACGTCTTGTTTACGATTAAAGTACCTACAGTGGTAAGGCCAATGTCAAAATTATATTTAAAAAAATGACAGTTAGTGAGGTCACTGCTGATAGAAGTGAAAACTCAAAACTATGAAATAACAGTGGATATTTTTGGATTTTCAAATTACTTAACAATAGGCTACTTGACTCATATCTAATTTCATCCAATAAATGATTATTTATTATAGTATTTTGCTTAAGACAACGAAATATATCAATAACAATTATTAAAAACGCAGGATGGATATATAAATCCAATTTAAAATAAAAAAAAATTACAAAAAAAATAAAAACCGACTTCGTTACATAAACACTAAAAATTGAAAAATAATTTAATTTATTACCGAATATATTATGTATACAAGAGTTAATATAGTTCCATAATAATACTTTTTGGTGCCGGTGCCAATTAGCTTTAGCTGCGCGAATCGTCTAGACTTCATATTTTTATGGGACTCCACAATGGCACCTCATTGGCACCGACCCCAAAAAATATTATTATGGAACTATATTAACTCTTGTATACATAATATATTCGGTAATAAATTAAATTATTTTTCAATTTTTAGTGTTTATGTAACGAAGTCGGTTTTTATTTTTTTGTAAAAAATTTTTATTTCACAATTTTTAGTGGCCCCATGGAAT
This sequence comes from Maniola hyperantus, assembly GCF_902806685.2. NCBI lineage: Eukaryota > Metazoa > Arthropoda > Insecta > Lepidoptera > Nymphalidae > Maniola > Maniola hyperantus. Next base: position 7,119,929 of record NC_048539.1, read on the forward strand.
TATGCTATGACTGGTTAAAAATCTACTGTTTACTAAGCTATTACACTGATCGCGAGCAATTTACTCTTATCCGTTGAGGAGTTCCAGTATCTATCTTCGAAGATGTTCATCAGATCTTCACCAAATTGAAATGGGACCAACTTTGAAGTATACCCTTTCAAACAAAAAAAGAATTTTCAAAATCGGTCCAGGCGTTTTTGAGTAATCGGGGAACATACATAAAAAAAAAAAAAAAAAAAAAGATTCCGACGAATTGAGAACCTCCTCCTTTTTTTGAAGTCAGTTAAAAATACCGTTTTTATTTTTATTTGAAACGCAGAAAACGCTGTCAGCCATGATGTGACGTCATTAAATATGTAAACAAAGAAATGTCATCTCTATGTCACGCGGGGACTAACGTAGTATCCATATATATAAAATTTAAAGTCCTGACTAACTTATATATCAACGCACAGCCTAAACATCTAAACAGCTGGTCCTAGATACATGAAATTTAGTGGGTGTGTTCTTTGTAGGTAAAGAGAAGGTATCCACTAGGAAAAGATTTTTTGAAATTCCACCCCTGAGTGGGTTAATGGGGGTTTGAAATTTATGAAGTCCACGCGGGCGAAGTCACGAGCATAAGCTAGTTTTTATATATTTCTAAAAACTCATAGTAAACGTAAAAAAATATCGTTTTCTCTTTATAAATTGAATAAGTTATTAAATAAGACATATTAAACAAAGTGATCTTTGCAAAAATAAATTTGGGTTGAAGTCGTTAGTCATATAGGATCCCTTTAAGCAAGTCTTCGCGTGTTACGTATATTTATTTCACTGGGCACTCTAATCGACAACTTTCCTGTGGTCTTTATCGATGCGTTTTTACATTCTCGGATAATACAATAACGATATTTACTATATTTTTCATGTAAACTAGTATAGAAGTCATGTTTATTAAACTTTGGGAGGTTATGCTGTTGTTTACAAATGCATGACATCAGAGCACAGATAATCTATCGGTCAAACATGGCCGACAGTGTTTTCAGCTGTCTAAGAAAAATATATTTTTAAATTAAAGTTTTACGGTTTTTAGGGCGCAAAAAAATATAGTGTTAATTTTTTTGATCTAATAGGACAAATATTAACCATTTAAGACCAACTTAAAAAAAGTGTCAACTAGCCTATTGTAGTAAGTATCAAAAATGAAAACACTAGTATTTACACCAATCGGCACTCCGAGCTCTATTAATTCTAATTAAACATGGTCGTGACGCGACCTTGAAGTTTTTACCCGTCCCAAAATCTCTCAATGCGCCTAAAGAAGTTTTCACTTCAATAAACAAGGTTTACTTAATCCAATTCCAAGTTAAAATCTCCTATTCTATAAAAAATAACTACAGTAAAGCGAGTATTGAAACTTCTGCCAAAGTTTTTAGTTATTATCTAGGAAAATTCAAGGCATCAACGTAACTGTTCAATATGAAAACTGAAATCTAAGTGCGCTAAATATTGACCTACCCAAACAATTATATTCGGTATCGTGTTTCCAAATCGAGAGGCAATTTCGCTTCGTGACGTGTGTGATTACATTCGTAGGTAAGTAGGTAAGTGTTTTTGGCGTCGTGCTGGACGTTAGCGGTCGGTGAAGTGTCCCACTTTGCCGCGAACTAGTCGGCGATGGTGATCACGGTGAGGTTAGCCGGTGGTAGGCTGGCACCGCCACCGACTAACGGTTTGCCGGCGCCGTGCGCACGTGAAAATAATTCTTGACGCGATTTTGTAACGAATACCGCTATGTGGTTCCGGGCCTGCCGGTGACCTTATTTCTCGGCCGCACTCTTTTTATTTTTATATCTTATTGCCTGCTACATAATGATCGTCCGTTCTCTCTTTGTGAGTATTTGTGATTCCATTATGCGTGCCGAGGATTAAAATTTTATTAAAGGATGTTATTCCGACTTAATTTTAATTATCTTTTAAAGCAAAAAGTATTGCCGGCTTGTATACGTTTGTGAGTCAGAGCAGCTTTGCCGGGCTGATTCCGCGTAGCGAGTAGTGGATTTGCCAAGTGAAATGATGTAAATAACATATTGTGACGAGCAGAAACGCTGTGCGGGGGAATACCACGTCACATTGATAATAAGTGTTATAATATCCTTCATGCTGGCACGCTATGACGCTGGATGTTATTTCCAAGGTGATTGATTCCATGAACTATTACCCACCTATAAGTGACGCAAAACAAATTTTAATGTAGGTAATATATACAAAACAGTGCCGTAATTGACTGATTGTTTGTCCGGTACTGCATAGGATATAACTGGCGTGTTTCCACTTGAGACCATGATTAGCAATAACAATAGCATTAAGTCGTGGCGGTTGAATTCAAAAGTATCAACACTGCTTGGGTTGCAACAAAATATATAAGGTTGAACCGGCTCCTTTAAAAATTAATGGGCTCTATGAGTGTTTGGTTTCTTACCCCTATTGTTTACGTGGCATGTCGAATGTAATCCTAGTAATTGCTAATGATGGTCTCAAGTGGAAACACGCCAGTTAATATTGAATGCACTATACCTACATTCTCACTCTTGTTTTAACTAACGTAGACCCGCGTCCCGCACTAATGGCAGCTATAGTCCGTACAAAATGACTCCTCATGCACCATTTTAACTCACTAACTGTCATGTCAAAAGTACGGTTCACCATTAAAATAAGGACTACAATCGTACTTTTGATATGAAATTTGATTCTATTCCAGAGGAATGGTTAAAAAACTTAACACGCGTACGAATTTGCGGGAATCAGCTAGTTAATTTTATACGACTTTAGTTAACTATATAATTGTTCAGGCGAATCACCGGTAACGCGATTAAATCCATGAATTATCTACTTGTTGCGTTTTTTGGTGTATGTTGATTGGTATTAGAAATATAAAAAACTTTTTCTGGACAGGCTTTACTATACAAGCCATGATCGTATTTTATCTCAGTTATGTTATTTAGCAATTTTGTAATGACGTTATACCTATTTGATAGTGCCTATCTCTTACATGTGGAGTATACACATGTTTGTATCACGCACCAGCGTAAACAATCAGATTGACTGCGCAATTATAATTTATCACCATGTTTGTCATTTAGTTTAGATAGCAAAACTTTTCCTTAAGGGCCAGTTGCATATCAAATGGGTGGTTTCGTTGCGGTTACTTTACCATTAAACCTTGGCCACCGAAACAGCAAAGTTGGTTGCCCAAGTCAGCATTCATACTTCTATGATTTTGTTCAAAATTCCGTAACCCATTTTCGTTTTATTAACGTTGAAAGTTTCACAGTAATGACTTTAGCTTTTTGATATTATGTATATATATGGCCGTTAGTAGGTAACAGTTAAATAAATAATTTAAAACAGTTTAAGGAGGTTAAATTAATTTCGTATCTTTACTGTAAAGTCGCCTCTAACAAATACATAATAAATTAGCCTTGTTATCGAAAATGTTATTCTGTGAGTGAGCGAACGACGAATCGTCGCCCGCGTCATGCTGATATAGCGTGCGACGTCACAGAGCCGACGCGCAAGGCCGACGCGTGCGCGTTGCTTCCTCATCGTATCAAACAAAACAATTTTTTTCTTTCAAAACATACCCACTGTTGAATGCTTAATGGCTCCTACATCATCGTCAAGCGCAAGTCGAGTGTAGGCTAGTACAAGCTTTACCGCGTAGAGCTACTACGACCTTAATACTATGTGCTTCTTTGGAACTAGACAACGTAGATCGCATTGACCCTGCAACGATAAACTAGGCTGTCGGAGGCCCGGGGTGGAATTACTAAATGAGGGGCTATTTTTTTTTGTACTTACTAGATTTTACACTCAGATTTGTGGCTTTAAATTTACAAAAAAGATGCTTACATGACAACGAAAAGTGAAGGATAAATATGGCATTATGAAGCGAGCAAGATTTTTATTAGGTTTTATCAACAAAATGTAGTATGCAAATGAAGAGAAAATTATAATTAAAACATGAAAAATAAGCGTGAGCGAAGCAAGCGCGAGGTTTTTTCTTCAATGTCAATAACGAAACGAACATAACATGTTATAACTTTTGTATGTTATATTCTAACTAGATTAGAAAGCTAACATAATATAAAAACATCTATGGATTCATAACTTTTTCACGTTTAAATCTTTACGAAGGGAGGCCTTCGACTGGACTCCGAACTGGTTTACTAAACACATTCGTGCTTTATTGTATTTGAACTTTTCACACTTTTTTTCTATTTTTCCTACACAATGATGCAACATGTTTCTTCCTATGAAATACACAGTCTCGCAATGTTGCCTATACGTAAGTACAATATTCTTATTATATTATAATAAGAACTATACATGGTATTTGGTTTTGTAAACAATTTAATTACAAGCTCAATAAACAAACTCGTTCTGCGATAACTTTTGGCATCTTAGTTATTTATATGAACACAAAAACCAGTCGGATGGGTTGATCGATCACATTTTGAACGAAACGGGTAGGTAATATTTGTCCACATTAAAATGTCGCGGTTAATATAATTATCTTGTTAAACAAGAAATAAAATAGTGTGGTCAATGTAATTAGCGCGATAAGGCGGTGATTGCGGTGATGTTTAGTGCGTAAACAGACCGGCCGGGCCGGCTGGTTGATAGGTTAGGTCCCGTTTAAAACGGTTGTTTAGTTACTTATGTACTTCTTTGTTATGCAGTTATTATAAAAGTGAAGTTATGTACTTTTATTAAAATTAAGAGCTAGATAAGTAACGAGTAGAAGGAAATTACAAGTTATAAGTCCCGTAAATTGTTATTGCGCTAGAACCATGTCTCATTACCATCGAAATGACGTCATTTTGACGTCAGCTGAAATAAAAATATGCCATCAGCTCGAAACTTCAGTCTAGTGCTGACGTCACTAAAATGGCGGTCACGCGCATTAGCAATTTGCGGGACTTAAACAATTGATTATTCCGATATAGGTGGACCAGAATCTCATGAAAAATACTGAAGTGGGATTCCGGAGTTAGCAGCGCTGTAATCTGTGAGTATCCAGTGTACATAGTGCACTGTGGTGAATATTGTGGTGAATAGGCTAGTTGACACTTTTTTTAAGTTGGTCTTAAATGGTTAATATTTGTCCTATTAGATCAAAAAAATTAACACTATATTTTTTTGCGCCCTAAAAACCGTAAAACTTTAATTTAAAAATATATTTTTCTTAGACAGGTGAAAACACTGTCGGCCATGTTTGGCCCATAGATTATCTGTGCTCTGACGTCATGCATTTGTAAACAACAGCATAACCTCCCAAAGTTTAATAAACATGACTTCTATACTAGTTTACATGAAAAATATAGTAATTATCGTTATTGTATCATCCGAGAATGTAAAAAACGCATCGATAAAGACCACAGGAAAGTTGTGGATTAGAGTGCCCAGTGAAATAAATATACGTAACACGCGAAGACTTGCTTAAAGGGATCCTATATGACAAAGACTTCAACCCAAATTTATTTTTGCAAAGATCAGTTTGTTGTAAGTCTTACTTAATAACTTATTCAATTTATAAAGAGAAAACGATATTTTTTTACGTTTACTATGAGTTTTTAGAAATATATAAAAACTAGCTTATGCTCGTGACTTCGCCCGCGTGGACTTCATAAATTTCAAACCCCCATTTAACCCACTCAGGGGTGGAATTTCAAAAAATCCTTTCCTAGTGGATACCTTCTCTTTACCTACAAAGAACACACCCACCAAATTTCATGTATCTAGGACCAGCTGTTTAGATGTTTAGGCTGTGCGTTGATATATAAGTTAGTCAGGACTTTAAATTTTATATAATTATATCGATACTACGTTAGTCCCCGCGTGACATAGGGATGACATTTCTTTGTTTACATATTTAATGACGTCACATCATGGCTGACAGCGTTTTCTGCGTTTCAAATAAAAATAAAAACTGTATTTTTTAAAATTGGTTTTATATATCCATCCTGCGTTTTTAAAAATTGTTATTGATATATTTCGTTGTCTTAAGCAAAATACTATAATAAATAATCATTTATTGGACGAAATTAGATATGAGTCAAGTAGCCTATTATTAATATTCACCACAGAGTAGGTACTATGTACATCGGTGTTCGCGAAGTACAGTGTTGCTAGATTTGGAATTTCATTTCATGAGATTCTGCTCTACCTATAGTAATTTTCCTTAAAAGACTTTTTATACTATTTTAGATATCTATTTACTAAATTAGTTTTTTACTTGGTAATATTTTCATTTTGTAAGGTGTGACTTCATTAGTTTTATATTATGTAGGTATTTGTTCTTATAAAAAATAGATGTCCGTACTCTACACAAGATAAACAAGTTATTACTTTAACCACGTAGGTACTTAGATCTTGTTTTCTGCAAATAAAAGATATTGCTGTAGGCATAACTAGTGTACGAGTAGATAGGTGCGTTAATTAAATTCATAAGAAAATGATTTCACGGAAAATTTAAGAATTTTTTTAACTATTCAATATACAATACATAAAAGCTGCTTCAAAGCTAAGGCTATTATGTAATGGTTAAGCATTTATTTTGTGATAGAATTCAATGAATAGGTTTGTTTACTCAATATTATGTCGCTGTAAAGCGTCACGTGAGAAAAAACGAAATTCCAATTTCGTTGAGTAGCGGTAACGGTACGCAGTGGCCGAATTTAGTGCGCATTCGTGCTACGTCTTTATCCGCTATCCTCTGATCAGTGCTAAGACGTAGTGTTTGCTTAGTGTGTGAATGATACTTAATCATTACAACTACTTTTGCGCTGTGTCGAATACAAGTTTAAGTTGGTTTTATCAAAACCAGTGGCTCTACCGCGGTTGTTTGACAGCTACAATATCACGATCGCAATCATCTCTGATTGGTTAATGCTCGCTCACTATTGGCTACAATGCATTGTTGCAACAAGAATCGCACAAATTCAGCCAATCAGAACAATTGAGATTGTAATAATGATTGATGCAGGTTTTAGACAATCGCCCTACGGGTTTCGAGAGCGAGTAGAGCAGTGCTCTCTTCAAGCAGCTTCTCTAACAGCGCTAATGTAGCGACGAAATCAAATAATACACAATAGCCGTTATAGGGCAGGGACGTTAGGTAGAAAATTTCGTTATTCATCAACGGTAAATTATTATTGTTTTAGCGAATAACATGGAAAGAGGATAATTAATTCTTGGGAATGACGAAATGAAAATTTCGGACGAAGTCCGCACTCCGCACGATTTTGATGAGAACGAAGAACACGACTTAGATATAACGATGGGATTACGTTAGTACTATTATATATTCTGTGATTTAATTTCAAGGGCAGGGGCAAAGTTACTTTCTTAAAAGAAAAACTGTGGAGGTCTACCTACAGACAAAATTGTAAGACCGTCCGAAGAAGAGAAAATATAGGTATCAGTATATTTATGAGTAAACTCTCACTGCTTTTTATCTAATGTTACATAACTAAGTCGATAACTTTTACCTTTACCATTACAATCTTTAATTCGATGGATCATTGATTACGGAACATACACTCAATCGGTTGCAGCCATTTTTAAAATGCTATTGTGTATTACATCACTTATTGTCTACACGTAGGCAATAAAAGAGTATAGCAAACTGCGGATCATATTTGTTATTGTAACATTTGCCTGCAGTGTAGAGTAATTTCTCCGTTTCAGTTACTAGGCATGTGTTACGTTTATCATAAAAAAACAGAAGGAACATACTGTTTGCTCTTACTTATTTGAATTTTTAAACAAAGGTCTACAAAACTTCAGGATGTCATCATCAGAATCATGTCTAGAAGACCATATTCTTAATTATTAAGGTAGTAGGTAATTACCTACTGGATATTGAGAACAGTATGAAGTATCCTTATTGAAATGAACACATCCACACAAAAGGATAACAAATTCGAAGCGAACGATGTATGTCCGTGTCACATAAGCTATTATGATTTTAAATGCCTAATGACGATTATGACTTGAATGACGCACGAGTTAAATGCTCTCTTGTTGTAAACAAGTGTGCAGTAAAACTTGTATCTATGGTAGGTACATATAATATGAACAATAGGTATTAATTATCTTTTGTGGCTTTTAAAATTACTATTTACAAGTGGAATGACCGGTGTTTGTAACTGGGTGGTTACATTTATTGGAATACTAGTACAAGTTTGATAAGATGCGTATTATTGCGTCGGTAAGAATAAATTTAGCCATCCGCGCAATAACTGGTCGTGACTCGTGGCGACTAGAATTATCAAGCCGGCCGGTTCGATAAGTGGGCAACTGTGCATTGCGAGCGATAGCGGGTAGCTAATGCGTAGTTGGTAGCTTGTTGCATCGCACTGGAAGGCGAACGACAGGGGCTTGCTCGCAAATCTAGGCATTCATTGGTGAAAATATAATGTGAAGCCTTTGTTGTATTATAGTTATTTTTAAGACTTCGTCTGCATGGAAGCAAGGTTTTATAAATCCCGTGAGAACACTGACTTTCACTATGACATTTTGGATAAAATAAGTAGCTTGTCTGTCTCCAGGATGCCAACTCTATGTACCAAATTTCGTCAAAATTGTTGTCAAAAGACAGACAGACAGCCTGATACACTTTTGCATTAGACTGGAGTAGGTACCTTACAAAAAAATAATAAGTGATTTTAGTAGACTAGCCTCGATATAAATGTTTATGTTTGATCACTTAAACCACGTACAGGCAACAGTGTTGAACTTGTTTTATCGGGGAAATCCTGTCAGCAATTCCCGTAAAGGGGATGTCCACATTGCGTGTAACTTTTCCAGTAGTTACATTGTACTTACGGATATCGGGAACGGTGCACGTCCCGCCCCACGTGTAGAGGTCAATAGCTTACTGCTGGATGCACGTAGGGTTATCAACAGTATTTTTATATAGTATGGTACCAATTTATTGTACTATATTATATCGATTCTGCGATTTAATGAATGTGAAGAATAAGTAATACTAATTATGATATTTATTCAGTTGGATGGATCGATCTTTTTTTAACAGATCCCTCGCTTCGTAAAAGACGGTCAGTTTCCTAACAAAATTGGTCTTGAAGAAACCGAAACAAAATGTTGCAATCTTTTCTAGGTAAAAAGCAGAAAGTAATAAAATTTATAAGGGCTTTCTAGGTAGGTATACCTAGAAAGCCCTTTTCATTTTTATTATTTTCTGCTTTTTACCTAGAAAGCCCTTTTAAATTTTCATTACTTTCTACTTTGAAAACTTAGTGTAAAGTTTTTAGTTTTTTACTTTTTCGGAAGGAGAAGGAAGGGGACCTGATAAATAACTTAAACCTTGTATTTTTTATAAGTAACAGTAAAATAATAAAACCAATGTACTTTCGTCCATTTTTACTCTTCCTTAACCTACTATCTATATTTTTGAATTGTGCTAAGTAGGTACTTATATATTTTTACAGCTTATTCTGAAAAATACTAAGTAGGTATATTATTCACCCGAAATAATGTTGGCAACCATAGATGCACGCGCCCGCACACTTCTCGTCCCGCTACGTTTGCACCTCCCAAAACCTTTGTCTTCTTGATATGGACGCTGCTGGTGCTACCTTTCTAAGTACCGACTTGATATGGTTTTCATGTATGTATAATATAATAAACTATACAGTGACTTTCGCCAATGACCATAACTTACGAGCGTGAAAGAAATCAAAATAATAAAATTCCCCTACAACTTTCAGAGGAACAGCGAAGCTCTACAAAGGTAGGTAGGCGCTCGCGCTTGCGTTGATGTCTTTTGTTTAGGGTGGCTGAAATAAAAATGTAGCACGGCGTAAGTCTTGTAGAGCTTTTTTTTAAAAAATTTGATGGCTGGAGTCTCTGGGCCTAGTGACCATTGGGGATATATGTATAGGTTAATGGATAGTAGAGTTGAAGACCTACCTCGGCAGCAGGCGCATGCACCTGCACACGGAGCTCGTCGGTGTCGTGGTCGTGGTTCAGCACGTCGGCGCGCACCTCGCGCCCGTTGTACGTGAGGAAGACGCGCTGGCCAGGCTTCAGGCGCACGCCGGCCAACCCTCGGAAGCCGGGTCCGATGAGCTCCGCATCACGATATTCGCGCGTCATCTTACCGCCGTCGAAGCGCACCGTGTAACGAGTATTAGGTGTTAAGTTTATACAATTGTTGTTTTCCGGAAAAGGAGCCGGCGTTTTCACCGCTTGGATCATTCCCGAGTAGTACAGTCCGTCGTCGCCTAGCGCGGCTACTCGCGTCCCTATGATAGAGCGCTTCGCTAAACGTTTACCGGTAGACATGATGCTTTTAGTTCAAATTCACTGCACCGTTCTAGACCTGTCTGGTAGTCCACTCAATTTTCTGTCACAAGTTCACTCAAAATTTTCAAATCGCCCGGCGAGCGCGTTTCGCGGGGTATCCGTAACAAAATTTCGGGCAATTGCGAAAATTTCGATCCGATTCAGTACGCTGAACGCGGTTCGGGCCCTCAATAGGCCGAGGCTGATCGCTGTTCTCGCGCGGAAACATAATACGAGGGCAAGGTCCTCGAAGATCGGGACAAAGAAAAACCCTTTCGCGGCAGTAAACTTTGCGCACAAGTTCGCTGCGGACAACCTCAATAGACACGGTTCAAACGAGAACTGGCGTGCGTTGAGCGTTCGGTTCGGCGCGACCGGCGACACCGGCCGGCCGGCGAGCGGGAGCGGCGACTGTTCGTCTCACTTCTTTGTTTTGATACTCAGCTGTTTGTGCGAGGGAGAGGAAGTCAGTATCGAGTGGCGGCGAGAGTGAGAGCTCCGCACTCGGATGTGTTCGGGCGAGCGGTCGGAACTCGGGTAGGCTCGCTATTTTCAGCGGGCGGCGCGGCCGCGGCGAGGCAGCCGCCCACGGGCGACATTGAGGCGCGCCGGCTTCGCACGTGGAGCGGAGTGCTAACGGGATTGCACAACGCTCGGCCGTCGTCAACATCGCGCCGGTACTTTTGCCGGCTAATGTGACACAGTTTCTATTCGGATTTGGGGTCGATTCAAATGTCAAGCAGATGCACCCTACTTATGCAACTATTAACGTAGCCTCGTTACATCTACGCACAAATTGAACAATTGGAACACAGTGCGATGTCTACGCTTGACGTAATCATCATTAGGGCAACCTTTAGCACTTGTTGATCTATTATATCTTTCACAACCCATTAACCTTCTTTATTAAGTACTAAGTTTTATCTAAAGCACAAGACGTACCTAATTACTTACTGTTCGTCAAAGTCGAGTACCTTTATACCTACCTATTACATAAGTATATTTTGTGTTGTTCCCTCAAAATAAGAAGGCAGGTAGAGTTTAGGTAGAGGCTGATTTTACATTATTTTTCAACTTGAATTTTAGAGTTATCTTTATTCAAATGAATTCATTTTTTGTCTGTGACGGATGGCAATGAAAGTGAAAGACAATTAGTTACGAGCAAGTCGCTAAACATGCGCTAAACAGTTTTCATGATTGTCATGTCTCATTTAATTCTTTGATGAAAATCGCATAGAATTTTATTATTATAAGGGTGTCCCAAGAAGTAGTGTCAAGCGGTTGTCCAGAGGTAGAACAACACTAGGGCTACCTGAATCACCCCCATGTATGTTCCGCGATTTTTAGTAGTTTAGGAGATATGAATTTTTTAATGATTTTTTCATAATTTTCATCCATCAGTGGTTTTTTTTTTTTCTCTTTCTGTAAAAAGTTTTTGGACATTTTTTTTCGTGGTAATTAGTAACCATAAACTCAACTATTGTTTAAAAAATTACGGTTTACCTAGGCATTATGGAACATGACAATTTTTTTATCGAAAGTTCAAAATTATTGTTCGAGCGCAGTAGTTACAAAACTTCAAGACTTAAAAAAAAAATATGGCGCTAATGGCATCTAAGTATTTTCAAAAACTTTTATGGACTTACCACTTCAGAAATAAATAAAAAAAACCTAACGTTAATAGGGGTTTATTTGATGTAAATGGTCTAAACCGTAATTTTTTTAAACAATAGTTGAGTTTATGGTTATTAATAGTTGAGTTGAGTATATTATACATGGGGGTGATTCAGGTAGCCCTAGTGTTGTTCTACCTCTGGACAACCGCTTGACACTACTTCTTGGGACACCCTGTATACTTACTAGTACCTAGTATAAGAATTATTATATAGTACCTACCTACATCAAAAGAAAATCGTGGCTATAGTTCCATAATCTATGGAAAATCGCTATCTATACTACATCGCCAACCTACGTACGAGTAGACTACTTAATAGGCCTGCGCGGTGCGCCAACAACTTATATTATCTTTTCTGAATTCTGACAGCGTCGATAGAAATTTACAAGCAAAAATATATTTTTTTTGCAACATCCTAGCAAAGGTTATAAAGGGTAAGGAATATAGGTTAATTATTATCTACATTGCAATACTAGCTGATGCCCGCCCCGATAGCTAGAGAGATGCAGATTCAATTCCTGCCTATTCCGCGATTTTTGGTATGTTATTTTTAGAATTTATTTGAATCCTTCAAGTGTAGGTAAATAATTATCAAATTATAAAAAAAAAGTGATTAGGTAGGCTACCTACCTGTAGGTTTTACGTCGATATCTACCAATGGCATCTACGTAATAGTACCTATTTTCTCAACGGTTTCAAGTTATTTTCGAACATAATAATAATTTGATTATTATTCTGGCAGTAGGTACGTAGGTAAAGTAGATTAGTAGGTGCAATTATATTGTAAATTGTAATGTAGCTAAATTCAATTAAATTGCCACTAACCCAGTTTTCACTTAACAAAATGTAATAGGTATATTATGTAAAAGTCAAAAGGTCTAACATGAGACCATGGCAGTTACCGTTTTAAAAACCGAAAAAAATATATTAAAAAAACCGATTTCCAAAACCACTACAAAGTTAAATTTTTTTTTTTGTTTCTACACGTGTATGTATGTTGAAGTCGGGTGAGCTTGACGCTTTGATTTCTAGTTTCTTTTATTATGCTCGCCCGACTTCATACAAGAAATTTCCGAATCCTTACGGCTTAGGAGTCCAGTACCTTGCAGCATCAGGATCGAAGAGTTGGGATCCGAAGTTTAATGATGTAGTCTATGCTTGGTACTTAAAATAATATTGCAATATTCGCAGTTCCTGAATCACTATAGTTTATGAGTGCTGTACCCTGCATCATCTGGGTTGAGGAGTTGAGACTTGAAATCCAAGCATGAAGTCGTTGCTTGGTACCTACAATATTAATTCAGTATGAACGCTTTCTAAATCTGGATAACTTAGGCGGACAGTAACCCTGCAGCATCAGGATCAGGATTAAGGAGATGGATCCAGATATTTTTATGTGACTACCACGGAAATTTCTATTGTTAACTAAAAAAAAAATATTTTTTGCGATTTCCGGCTAAACTATATTTTTTTTTTAAATTGTATATAATGAAATTATCTAAAACTTTCTTATTGGACATAATGGACCATAACTAAATTATCAAGAAAAATACAAAAAACCGTCTTTTCCGATAATAAAAAGTAAAAACCGATATTTTCATGAAAATAGTAGTAGGTAGTAGTAAAAGTCCGTCTCCGGGATTTAAACTACCTCTGCTTTTCTAGTATGTACCTTTCGTCAAATCCGTTAAATACGAATTAAATAAATAATAATATTTAATAGGTAATAAATAAAATATGGTACTATTCAGAGATAACGTTTACATCCTGGAAACAGATTTAGGGTTTTATCCTAGAAAATCAAAGAGTTCCTACAGGATTTTACAAAACTTACATTCATGCGGATGAACAACTACCATGAAACAAAAGCGCGAGCGAAGCGAGCGCAAATTTTTTGATACATTTACAAAAAAAGAAGAAGAAATTCAAGAACTTTTTCTTTTGTCAAATCATAATCAAATAATGTCATAATTTAAACATGAATTATGAATTAGAACATAAAATTGAAATAGTTAATAAGTTAGATAAAAAATATTATAATTAGGTATAGACATAGTTAAGTAATTATAGTAAAATTTAAAAATTGAATTTGTAATGCATGCGTCTGTGTTAGTAGTTACTAAAATGTATATATAATTAATCTTAATGTAAGTGAACAGTATGTTCTTTTTGAGAATAAATTCTTTAAACCGAACCGAATTAAATAAAAAATAACTTATCTGCCTACCGATTTACATTTCTAAATTATTCTGTAGTTCAACCATTTATTATTAATTCACTCAAGTACCTAGGTATATTACGGTAGTTAGTAGTAGTAGGTAGGTACCTACTACACGTGACTCCCAATCACTTTCACAACGCTTTAAGGTCGTTACATGAGTTTTTATTCCGCAATGATTTAATTATTTGAAAGAAAGATCACGTCTTTTTGATAATCACGTTCGTTAATAAAATATTAACACGTTTTGACTAATGCAGTAGCATATTAGATTATACCTACTTATATTTTTATTATTATTAAAAACTTTTATTTAACTTGCAATGTATGTAACTATGTATGTCACTATGTTTGTTCGGGTGGAATCTTGCAACTCAATATTGAAGCAGATATCTTCAACCGATTGAGCTGAAATTTTGTATAGTTTAGTTTAGATAACAATTGCATGGTTACCTAGTTCTGTGACGTCATTCTAAATCCAAGATGGCGGACTAGTTATTTTAATACACTCCTACAATGTGGGTTTCAAATGAAAGGGCTTGCTGAGAAAAACTCGAAAAATATAGTGACGTCACTCTAAATCCAATATGGCGGACTTCTAAAGATAGCCAAGATATCTTCAACTGATTGAGCTGAAATTTGGTATACACGTTTGGTTTGGATGACAATGTACCTGTGTTACGTCATTCTCAATCCAACATGACGGAACACCCGAGATGGCAGACTAGTTCTTTTTAATGCACTCCTACAATATGGGCATCAAATGAAAGGGCTTGCTGAGAATAATTCGAAAAATAAAGCGACGTCACTCTAAATCCAATATGGCGGACTTCTAAAGATGACAAAGATATCTTCAACCGATTGAGCTGAAATTTTGTATAATCATTACAAATTATTGTGTAATGACGTTATAAGTTGATAGTAAAAGTCTTAAATGAAAAGTTTATTTTATTCTTTTTAGCCTATTTAAATAAAAGCTTGTTTTTAAAAAAGTTTTTTACTTTTATTATCATTTTAACAAAGTTCAGATACTTCGTCTACGCTTGACGTACCTACGCTTACCTATATATATACGTATATACTTAATAGAAAACAAGTAGGTAACCTACCTCCTACCTACTGACTTAATCTAAATCTTATTCGATCTTTTTTTTTAATATTAGAATTTAAACTCAGATCGACTATAAGAATCTGATTCAAAAATTTAACTTAGTTGGATACTGGATCAAACTAATACTGAACTAATCGAACAACTAATATTGGG
The DNA here is from genome assembly GCF_902806685.2 of Maniola hyperantus. NCBI lineage: Eukaryota > Metazoa > Arthropoda > Insecta > Lepidoptera > Nymphalidae > Maniola > Maniola hyperantus. The sequence goes on from NC_048539.1 coordinate 7,135,442, forward strand.
TCTTCCATCTCTGAGAAGTCCAGATGGGCAACGTCCTGTCCCTTCATATTTTTTTATTTCTTATTGAATCTGACCTGTTATACCGCCAAATCTTGCTTGAATGATAGTAAAAGGCGGTATACACAATGGAAACTTATAATTATTTCTTTAATTGCATTAGGTACTATTCCACTTTATAATCACTCCACTTATTTTCATGTAAGCTTATTAGGTCAAGAATCAAGATTGAAAGATTCTATTCTGCTCAGAATTAGCTGATTACACACACTCTTTTATCACACGAGTAGTGCTTTTATTACGATTTTTGCCTTATTTCTTTCGTCCGTGATTTTACCCTTGCCCGGTTGGTAGGTAGAGTTAAAGTGGGTAAATGTATTAAGCATGCCTAGGCAGTACTTTACTCTTTAATTATGATTCTATCCTTGACCGGTAGGTAGATAGAGCTTTTAGGCTTTACTTTTGAAGAACTTTACGATTTCCTCTGTCATAAAGCACGTATTTTGACAACGACTAAGTAACTAGGTAAGGTTATTGTTTATTTTATTAGCTCGATAAACTTAAAACCAGGTCTTTATTTAACGAGGTTTCTTGAAATATTCATAAAATATCCGACTGCAAAATTAATTGACCTCACCTTTTTATTGCTTTACTAAGTAGGTAAGTACTTAATTACAATAAGATTTTATCTGAGCATAAACCGAGTAAGGGTGCAATGGTATATGATACACAAGAAGTGTTTTAAAATGACAGCGAACGTTAATTAAGAACGTTGATGATAAAAAACTTACTTAATTTTATAAACTTGAAAGTGTGTCTGTTTGTCTGTCTGATAGCTTTTTGTGGCCCATGCATTTAACCGATTATGACGAAAATAGCTTGCATCCCGAGGTTGGACATAAGCTAGTTTTCATCCAGAAAGAGACAAAAGTAGTAGAGCTCCCACAGGTTTTGTGAAAAACCCAATTCCACGTGGACAAAGTCGCAGGCATCGTCTTTTGGATACAGAGACAGTTTGCATCCCGTACACGGATATAGGCTACTTTTTATGCCAGGATATCAAAGAGAACGCCATTGCAGGCATCATCTATTCTTAAATATATAAAAGGCAAAAGTGACTGACTGACTGATCTATCAACGCACAGCTCAAACTACGGGACAGATCTGGCTGAAATTTCGCATGCAGATAGCTATTATGACGTGGGCATCCGCTAAGAAAGGATTTTTGAAAATTCAACCCCTAAGGGCGTGAAATGAGGGTTTGAAATTTGTGTAGTTTACGCGAACGAAGTTGCGTGGATAAGCTAGTAAGTAATTGCGAAAAAGAACTTTCCATTTGATTTGAAGTTCACATCAATTGACAAATAACGTATAATTTGTGCTAATTAAAGGCAAGAACAAGCATACACAAGCAAGACGTTGCCTCGTTTTTTTCGCAAATCAGCTTTCCAATTCAGCGTGGAAATGCAGCTTCTTTTCTGTTACGTATGCGCGTTGTGTGTGTATGTACCTACACAATATATACTTAATAGGTAATGTATACTTACTATATACATGTACATGAACAATAAATCTATCCTAAGCTTTTATTTAACTTCCTACTGATTGTATTTTAGGGTAGGTACGAATTACGATAAGAGTCACTCAGCGGGCGATGCAGAGACAGGAGAGAGCTACACGTTTGGAGTTTCTCTACGTGATCAAATCGAAAATCCGCAGGAGAACTAGAGAAAGCGGCATAGCTCAACGGGTTGCGAAGCTGGTGTGAAGTGGCAATGGGGAAGGGGTTGGGACGTTGGGGTCCCAAAGTGCTAAAATGGCGACTTTGCACCGGAAAGCGCAGCGTTGGAAGACCCTCACTAGGACCTAGGTGGACAGACAACATCGAACGCGTCTCAGGGAGCCGCTGGATTCAGGCGGCGCAAGACCGTGGTGTGTGGAAGTCCCTACAAGAGACCTAGCTGTGTCCAGCAATGGACGTTTATCGGTTGATAATGATGATGACGATGACAAACGTACAGCAATGTAAAACAGTTTATCTAAATTTTAATAAGAACACTCTCGGTCAAACCACCTTTTAAACAAACAAAAAAACTTAACCAAATCGGTTGATTCGTTTAGAAGCTACGATGCCACACACAAGTACACTGATACACAAACGCACACGTCTAACTTATAACACCCCTCTTTTTGGATCGGGGGTTAAAAATGAAATAAATGAAACGGAGCTTCGAAACTTTTCGCCATTATGAGCATGCCTTAACTAAATTAAAGTTGAGGGGTAACCCGAGGACCAATGGCATCACGTGGTTTTGTTGTGTCGATCAGCTGTTGCTGGAATGTTGAAATAACAACAAAAAGCCGCCTCACCGAACCTGTGCCAGGTAAAAGTTCATAAAAAAACAATGGAGCTACAAAACATTATTCATGTACTTACTTGTATGGATCTTGATACTTGAATTTACTTTCCGTGTGAAACTAGTTTTTGTCTGATCTTGGTGATTTACCCAATTAACTAGATATGTAGGTATGTATATAGTACGCGACAGGTCGAAATGGCAATCGAGGTATGAGGCGGGTGGACGCCCCGCACACCTGCACGTCACCCGCGCTCGCCTGCACCGGATTAGCGCGGAGGCTGTGCGGGTGTTCGGGGCGTTCCCTCCCCGATTTCCACCTTTTTCATATTAAACCCCACTAGGTATAGTAATATTACTTTAAAAGTTGGAAATACTAATTATTTGTTCATGAACACATTTTTTTTGTGATGTAGCCACAAATTCACGGTTTTCAGATTTTTCCCTTATGCCTGCTATAAGACCTACCTGCCTGCTAAATTTTATGATTCTAAGTCAACAGGAAGTACGGAGTACCCTGTAGGTTTCTTGACAGACACGACAGACAGACAGACAGTCAGACAAACTCCATCCATCTCCTTCTCGAAACCGTTCTTACCCAATTAAATACTTACGTATATTCTTTAACAGCTTCAAGAGCTGATTCATCAACAGTATCGAGAGTGCGTTGAAGTTTCAATAAAATAAGGAAATCATTAAAATGAAAATAAAAACTAAGTAGGTATCTCTACCTATTATTATTATTATACTTAATTAGGTAGGGGAAGGTTGCTCAAGTAAAAAAAATCAAATATGGAGGGTCTATTATGTATAGGTAGTAGGTACCTACTTCTATGATCATAATATGTATATGCATTTTGAAGAAAACGGAGAATACAAATAAATTAAATAAAAACACTAGTATCAGTAAGTGTCAGATTATTTTGGCAAGTTTCCAGCGAGTGCTACACTGTTGCGGTTACAGCGATATAGAAATAGAACAAAGAAGTGGCGTATCATCTGTAACCACAGATAAGGACCACGGCGAGAACCGCGATAATTGCGATACGGCGGCGATACCATTTTGTGGCTGTCTAGTTCCATAAAGAGCGGTATAGGTACCTATCTTATAGAGAGAGAGCCCGCGAGTGCCAGACCTTCGTTATTTTATAAAAGCTGAAAGTTTGTCTGTGTATTGTCCCCAACACACCTTTGTTACATGTTATCTACCAAAGCCACCATGATCCAAACTTCATAGTCGCTGATCGTTGCCCCCCGTGTTGGGGACAATACGCAGAAAAACTTTCAGCTATTATAAAATAACGAAGGTCTGGCCCTTACAGGCTCTTAGTCCATTACTCGTGCCTATTGATAATTTCTAATACCTAATTGGTTCGTGGTATGTGAACCGAACAACTAATCAAGTTTCAACTAGGTGCCTGCCACCTCGTCCGCGTGAATTCAGGTTTTTTAAAATCCCGTGGGAACACTCGATTTCCTAGGATAAAAAGTAGCCTGTCACTCTCCAGGTCTTTGATTATACTTGTGCAAAAAATCACGTTCATCAATTGCTTCGTTGCGACGTGATTGAAGGATAAACCAGCAAACAAGCTTTCGCATAATTATATTATGGGTAGCCATGACGGTTCGAATAAATAGATCAATCTCAGCGGTCTATGGATATAGGTAAGGGGTTAAAATTAATATAAGAATTAGATGATTATAAGGCCTGGTATATCAAAAAAAATTAAAAAATAAAAACTTTGGAGGCGCCGGGTATCGATCCCGGTACCTCTCGCATGCTAAGCGAGCGCTCTACCATCTGAGCTACGCCCCCGGTACACAAAAAGTTAAATTTTCTCATGTGTTATCTGAGGCGACCTTGTATTGACGCGGAAACAACTTTCATAGGCCACCGTTACGTGCCAACTTGTCAAGGTTCTGCTATTATCTTATCCTTATTTATCGCTACGTAATAGGAGGTATTTCGTAGTAAATGAGGAAAGTGAACATGGCCCAAATACGAGTAGGTAGGTATGCATTCGACAAGTTACACCACGGACTTGAAGTACCTAGTCCGGGAGTTAGACCGTGAACTCTATTATCTACTGTTCGATTGTTGACGATGTATGTGTATAGTTGTTGTTACACACTTATTTACGATATTTAATGATTCGTTAAATCAATTAATTAACATGTCGAGTGTCGAGTATCGATATCACCAGTGGGGCTTAGTAGATCATTACTACTATTGTCATGTCGTGAGTATCACCGGTCGAACTTGATGGGGGTGGTGGTGTATTCAACGATTTTTTTAAAATTTTAACAACTGTATCTTATTTTATCTAAAAAATGTGTGGGGTGCAGTGATCGATCCCTGGCACGCACCTCTAACTTTTCGGAAATATGTGCGTTTTAAGTAATTAAGTATCACTTGCTTTAACGATGAAAACATGGTAAGGAAACTTGATACGAAATAATACTGTATGATAGTATTTATAATTGATACGAAATGTATATAAATGCATATATACATAATACATATACGGATTACCAACGTAGCAAGAGTAGCAAATGCTACGGGCCCCGCACACCAACGCTTTCTGACCGTAAAAAAGTATCTACATATTTAGATCGAAGCGTGAAATATTTTTTCATATCAAAATATAGGTCTTTCTCAAATCTCAACATTAAAATGTGTAAAAATGAGTTGAGGAACACGATGAGTCAAAAATGTCTTAATCACCCATTGACTTCGTGATTCGATATTACTTCGTATGGACAAACAAAATGGGTTATTGAACAAACAAAATGGCATCGACTCATTGCAACCTCAATGACGTCTGGGTTTCAAACGGGTCGCTCATTAGTATCTAAGAGGTGGCGCTGATTTACTTGGCCTTGGCAAAACACCTCGCATGTGTAAAAGTATACCTAACGACATTACTTTTCTACGGATAACATTAATGAAGGTATTGAAACAATTTAGACTTTTTAAATATTATCGAAACAATAAAACTATTACAAACTTATGATCACCAAAAAATGTATTGGTCCATTTTAATTTTTTTTTACAAAAAATAAATAACCGACTTCAGTTCCTTACCACAACCACTAAAAAGTAAGTTTTTATTTCACAACTAGCTGACCTGGCCCGGCTTCGCTCGGGTGGAGTTTAGAAAATTGAGGAGGAGGTTGAATTAATTTTTTCTCTCAGTAAGAACCATCCTCGTACTTCAAGGAATATTATAAAAAAGAATTAGCGAAATCGGTTCAGCTGTTCTCGAGATTTGCGATGAGCAACACATTTAGCAATTCATCTACACTAATATTATAAAGAGGAAAACTTTGTTTGTTTGTTTGTTTGTTTGTTTGTTTGTTTGTTTGTACTGAATAGGCTCAAAAACTACTGGACCGATTTTAAAAATTCTTTCACCATTCGAAAGCTACATTATCCACGAGTAACATAGGCTATATTTTATTTTGGAAAAAAATAGGGTTCCGTAAGATATTTGGGTTTTTCGGACACAAGGTGTAAAAAATCAACCAGAAAAGTTACTTATTTTGCGTACGCTGCCTAAACTATAAAAGATAGAACCATAAAATGTTCTAATTAATTGTAGATCTTATAAATATCTACAAAAAAGTCCGCGACACACTATACCCATCTATGTCGAGTGAGGCACAGCAACCATTTTTTTATATAAAAATCTTGAATTTTTTTTGGACTACATTTAAACGCGTTTATTTTACTCATGCTATTAATCCTTATCAAAATAAATGATTTCATCACTAAGAACAGTTTATGGAGATAATATTTGGTCTTTGAATGATTAAAATTGGACGTTTGGTTTTGAAGTTATGGCGAAATTAAAATATTACGATTTCTGCTGCACGGCCCGTTGTATTATATAAAGAGGTAATGTCGTTAAGTTTGTTTGTAGGGGGTAATCTTTAGAACTACTGAACCGATTTTAAAAATTCTTTCACCAGTAGAAAGCTACATTATTCCTGAGTGACATAGGCTATACGGGATCTTTAAAAACCTAAATCTACGCGGGCGAAGCCGCGGGGATCAGCTAGTTTTTATATATAGAGATTTTTAGTGGCCCTATTTGTGTATTATGTGCTATGCCTGGTTAATTAAAAACCTACTGCTTACTGAGCTATTACACTGATCGCGAGCAATTTACTCTTATCCGTTGAGTTCCTTTATTTATCTTCGAAGATGTTCGTCAGATCTTCACCAGATTTATATGGCACCATTTCAGAAGTATACCCTTTCAAACAAAAACATAATTTTCCAAATCGGTCCAGGAGTCTTCGAGTAATCGGGGAACATACATAAAAAAAACAAAGATTCCGACGAATTGAGAACCTCCTCCTTTTTTTTAAGTCGATTAAAGATTAATAACTACATAAATATTATGTAATCTATCTAACAGCTTGGTGAAATCTGCATTAGGTAGGTACTGTAATCATAGAGTAGGCCAAATCAAGAGAGCTAGGAAGTTCCTAATGAGGTAGCTGCGATAACGGGATATAGGTATGGGCTATCTATCGTCCATTGGAATGGAAACCTACCATAATATTTAACCTGAAGGCAACAACTGTACTAACAGGATCCTTTATCATTCGTTTTCCGGATCAAAGGCTCAACGAATATAGTGCGCACAAAACAAGTAGGTATATATGCATCTAGTCCAAACTTGCACACGAGGTAGAAATGGGTTATCTATTGTCCATTGGAATGGAAACCTACCATAATATTCAACCTGAGGGCAACAACTGTACTTACTAACACGATCCTTTATCATTCCTTTTCCGGAGTACAACGCGCAATGAACATAGTCCAATCTGGACACGAGGCGTATCTGCGCATTGTACAACATAATAAAGTTCAAAACTAAAACTCGACTTAGTAAACACTGAAATATAGTAAAATTGTTATTCGGTTGGTTGCCTACTCCTATCTTATACCTACTTTAATATTTATATTTATAAACTCAGAATTCTTTCCTCTTTCATTTGAGAGCATCACGAGAGCTTCTTCTTTGTCCTCGCCTTATCCCGTTACGCGGGGTCGGCTTTCCTTGTCATGCGGCGGCATTTGCCTTTCCATGATAAGTACATATAGTGGGTTGTCTTCTGTTTTACGGCCGGTTGGCACCTGACGCCAAGGGTGCAACTCACTGCAGGGCTCGGGCGCTGCCGTTGGCCCGCTAGGGGCTCATCCGCCGCCATCCCAACTGAGCATCCAGAACGCACTAATAGTTACTAATAGTTCCTTTTAATAACACTTTTGGCTTTGCCGAGTCAATAAAAGCAGATCTTAGCTGGGCTTGTACCTGTTTAATCCTAAGTCTATAACCTGCGTAAATCGCCATGTTGCAATTTTAGATTGGACTATACTGCGACAAGGCTCTTTTGGCGCGTGGCCAATATGGGAACTTAACAAGATCAAACGATTCCATGTAACGGAAACGGACCAAAAGCACTGCACTGGTAATGAACATTTAGTTTAAATGCTTTGTGAATGTTAGGAATGAACATTTAGTTTAAATGCTTTGTGAATGTTAGGAATGAACATTTAGTTTAAATGCTAAATGCTTTGTGAATGTTTGGTTAATTTCACTCTCCCAACACATCCCAACTTGGCTAATGTAATTAATCAATTATTGTTTAACTTTTAAATTAACTTTAATAGTTTTATCTGTTATATAAATAAACTGTATCAAGAGAACTTTAAATTAAGAATAAATGCAATATTCCACAAACCAAAATTTTATCTTTTTAACTATCTTCGTTCAGTAATACGACTTTAGTGCCCTTTCCAATAGCGTCCCCTTGCTTGAAGCCGGCTATGTCCATAACTACGCCATCTCGCGGCGAACGCACCACGTACTCCATCTTCATGGCGATCACCACGAACAGTGGTTGGCCTTTCACCACCTGTTAAAAAGGAAGCAATCTGAATATATAAAAGGAAAAGCTGACTGACTGACTGATCTATCAACGCACAGCTCAAACTACTGAACGGATCGACGTAAGAATCTGCTAACATAATTAGTTTAATGCTTAGACCTACAACCATCATCAACCCATCGTCGCCGGCTCACTACTGAGAACGGGTCTCCTCTCAGAATGAGAAAGGTTTGGCCATAGTATACCACGCTGGCCAAGTGCGGATCGGCTGACTTTACACACTTTTTGGAACAATATGGAGAATTCTCAGGCATGCCGATTTCCTCACGATGTTTCTTTCACCGTTAGAGCGAGTGATATTTAATTACTTAAAACGCACATAATACCGAAAAGTTAGAGATGCGTGTCCGGGAACGAACCTCCGATTAGGAGGCAGACGTTGACCACTAGGCTATCACAGCGATATAGGTATATGGAAGACTAAATAATGCCTGTGATTTTGGCCGCGTGGATTTAGGTTTTTAAAATCTCGAGGGAATTCTTAAATTTTCTGGGATGAAAAGAAGCCTATTATTAGTTACTGATAAGGTTTCTTATTCATGCAAAAAATTACGTCAATCCGTTCTTCCGTTGCGGCGTGATTGAAGGACAGACCGATAAACAAACACACTTTAGCATTTATGAAAGGTGATATCGTCGACTTTTTTCGGAATGAGTATGCTGCGTAGGCCCTACTGGCCGCTACAGCGTCACCAGGAGGGGTGGCGAGCGCGAGGCTTCGCCTGGGGGTGAGCCCTAGGGTTCGAAGAAATAATTAGGAGGATGCCTATGTCAAATTATTTCTTAGAATTATTAATAGACGGTCTTCCAAAATTCGTAAAATCCACGTTCGCTGTTACTTTTAAGTTTGCTAACCATTTAACTAAAGAACTACGTCAAATGTTTATGACGTCAAATCTGTATATTTCATACAAGCTCCTTTACTAAGGGAGCGTTTTAACGTCTGATAAAAAGTCACTGATTTGACTAGTAGTCATCATCCCGGCTCAGGCTCGGATCACAGCTTATGATGGATGGGTTGGTTGGAGTTGATCAATCAACTTAGCTAACTTACCGTATCTCCCTTATTAACCAGTACCCTCTCGAGCACTCCTGGGGTGGGGGAAGACGCGCTGTTAGCGGAAGAAGCTGCGTCGTCGCCTGACAGTGCTTGGTATTTAGGAGGTGGCACTGTTACCACTGTTTGGCCATTCTGTAGACAAGTGTACATATCAATTGAACAAAACGCTGTAAATATACTTCTGATCAAAATGTTTGCTTTGGTTGAAAAAAGAACAGAACTGTGCTAAAATTGAGTCCCAAGTTCATGATTTCGAACACCTAATCCACACTTGAACTCATTTCCAAGCAAAACGGCGTAAAACTATGCTGAAATTGAGTCCAATGTTCATGATTTCAAACACTAAATCCACACTTGAACTCATTTCCAAGCAAAACGGCCTAAAACTGTACTAAACATGAAGTCCAAATATATTTTGTGTTTATAATAATAATGGTATAAAATGTCTCCTGCTATACACACACAACTTCGAAACGCTCATAACTTCGAAAATTTAGAGGGTTGTAGTCATGATCAGAGCCCCGGACCTTTCGAATAAAGGTCCGGTGTCGAATAAACGCTGAAGTAAGCATCAACCACAACGTTGACACGTTTCACCTAACGTCAAACGTGTGCTACACAAAAGGATAATTGAAAAAGTAACTTACTTCGTCATAAATATGCACTTCATGTTCGTGTGTCAACAAGCCAACGTTGGTAATTTTGTCGCCTAGTTTTAAGATCAGCCTTAAGCCCTGATCTGTAGACCTTACATACGCTTCTACTGGTAACCATTTTCCATCGTTTACTTTCACTGTATACGTTTTAGGACTGCTCTCATTCTTTACTGTTACTTTTATATCTGCAAAAAAGAAGGATTTCAGATTTTTAGGGTTCCATACCTAAATAGAAGATAAGGAACCCTTATAGGATCACTTCATTGTCTGTCTGTCATGTCTGTCAAGAAGAGGGAATCAAACCTCTTAGGGTACTTACCGTTGACCTAGAATCATAAAAGGCGGGTTTTATAGCACAAGTAAAGGAAAATTCGAAAAACTGTGATTTCGTAGTTATAATATCGCAAAAAGAAATGTGTTCACGGAAAAATAAGTTTGCCGTGTTGCACATTAAAGTGTTAATTATTATCTTGTACGATGGTACGGAACCCTTCGTGTGCTAGTCCGACCACTTGACTGTTTTTTTCTTCAAGAAATCTTTCATTTCAAAGGTGGATTTTTGAGTCGAGCGTCTGTTTCGTCATTGACGCGGCTTGAAAGCCCACTTAAGTGACTGAGTAAAATAACTTTTGAATTTTTTAATTAGAAAGTATTCAAAATTTATTCTTTTCATGTGGGAAATCTTACTCCTTCTCCTACAAATCATGAAAAGTTAGAACATTTTCCATGTAATAATTTACTACACAATTTTGTAGGCAACTAAAAGCTTAGACGGTTGCTTCCGCGCAACTTTGTCATTAATAAATTCATCAATTAATAAAAAGATGACCATTTAGGGTTGTAAGTCTTTTCCGACGATAGATTTGACCCTTATAAAATTATTACAAGTTACAACTAACGACTCTATTACTAAATGGCAAATAATTATTTTATAACGACTTACCTTTCTCATTATACTTCAGCGAAACGGTCTTTTGTAGATTATAGTTTGGTCGCCAAGCGGTGGGAGTTACTGAGATTCCCTTCCACGAATCATTTGTCATTGCTTCATTCTGAGATTTGATCAACTAAAAATATACGTATCGAAATTGAACCTACCCGTATTTATTAACACGCCTTTTAGTCGGTCCTTTTGTCAATTTGGTATTTTGCAATTGATTTTAAATTAACTTTCCGGTGAGCTAGAGAGTAGAAATTTTAACAAAAAAAGTATAACATAGAAATAGAAAGGTATTTTATTCAAATAAACTGTTAAAACACTTTCAAAGCATCAGAGGAATCTACCACTGCACACTGGTTCGGAATGGTAAATTATTACAGCTATGGGAACACTTGTAAGATTTAAAAAGAAAAACGTGCGGCGCATGAAATTGATAAGCAATAAGAAGTATAGTGAGTAGCTGCCTTTGTATTGTTATTTTGAGTCGTTGAGTTCTATTTTGTAATAAAAAAAATTGTGGCCTTTGGACACAATTTTTTCCCCACATGATTCTTCTTCTGCACTCTTTGCGTTTTAAATCTTACAAGACGTGTTCTCATAGCTATGATTATATTTTGGTATTCCGAACCAGTGATATATTCTTCTTTTTTGGATATGTCAACTCTCTACTAATAAAGGAATATACTCACATAGCCCAGAGCAGCTTGAATAGCCCGTTCATCAGTCAACTGTTTGTCCGACTGGGGGAACAACTCGGCCTCGTGTTGAGGGATAAACGAGGTATGGACGTCTCCCGATACAAAGGCGCTTGCGCCGCTCAAACGTAGTAAGAAGTTTACATTTGTCTCTAGACCTGCTACCTGAAGAATCCATGAAAAGCAAAATGTGAAATTATATAAAATTGAAGTGTCTGTATTTCATAAGCTCGTCATAAAAATGTTATGTAAACACTCCGTTTTTAAAATTCATGGATTCTTGTCAGTTTGTCTATGTCACTATTTTAAACGGACTTTCCCAGGTAGGTACTGACTGGTTTTTTAGTAATTTTATTCATAGACTAGCATTTGGCTGCAATTAAACCTAATGGCAAGTGATGATGCAGCCTAAGGTGGAGCGCGCTAGAATATGCCTAGTGTATCTTAACTTTAAGGTCCTATATTGAAAGTTAAAGAAAGAAACGAGAAAACGTCGTACATTTCCGTAGAATTTCGACTACGTATAGGGTAGAAAGTTGTGGGAAAGAACCGGGTGAATAAATCCATAACACGGGAAAACTTTTGATCCGCGTATAAGCTGTGATAGCCTAGTGGTTAGGACGTCCGCCTTCTAATCCGAGGTCGAGGGTTCGATCCCAGGCACGCACCTCTAACTTTTCGGAGTTATGTGCGTTTTTAAGTAATTAAATATCACGTGTTTTAACTGTGAAGGAAAACATCGTGAGGAAACCTGCATGCCTGAGAGTTCTCTATAATGTTCTCAAAGGTGTGTGAAGTCTACCAATCCACATATGGCCAGCGTGGTATGCTATGTCCAAACCCTCCTCACTTTGAGAAGAGACCCTCGCTTTGCAGTGAGCCAGCGATAGGTTGATCATGATACAGTGTGTAAACACTGTATCATGATCAACCCTATCCAATAATAATCCTATCCAAGCCAACATACTTGGTATTCCGAGAGTTTTCGCCTGGTTTTCGCTAGTGCTTCATTCCGATCGCGGCCCCATACAACGAGTTTGGCGATCATTGGGTCGTAGTGCACAGAGACTTCCTGTCCTTCTCTTACTCCAGTTTCTACCTAAGTGATAAAGAACGTTTTCCTTTAAATATCTTCTCGTTAGGAGTTAGGGCTGATAGCAGATCACAGTAACAAGAAAAAAGTGCAATGTATTATTTTACTTACTCGGCCGCGGCTTGTATTGAAAAAGAGAGTGGCTGAGACGCAGTGCGAGCTCAAATTCTTTGTAATATTTATGTTTCCTTTATAACAAACGTCATACATGTACTTTTGAGACATTGTGTCCGCAACACGTCTGTCGTCAACTTACATGCTTCCCATCGCATGTTTTACTTCGAAAATTACGACATTTTAAACTTATGTAATCGATAATTCCGCGTTTATTTCGCTTTTCATGTCTGCGGCGAATGATACCCTTACATGCTTCCCATCGCATGTTTTACTTCGAAAATTACGACATTTTAAACTTATGAAATCGATAGCTCCGCGTTTATCTCGCTCTTCATGTCTGCGGCGAATGATACCCTCTTGCGAATGAATAGAGGCTTTCCGCTGTGGCCATTCAACTAAATCTTACTATAGCTAAGTTTATAACCACTTATCATGACCACACTTACCTACATAGTGTTCGGAGAAACGGGGTAACATTAGTAAATAAGTCACTCGCAAGTTTTCCTCAGGAGTTGGTTGGGTCAGTCTACGCAGAGTGACGTGCAGGCTTTCCGATACGGCCATTCTGCTAAATCATACTATTCGTATGCTTTTACTCACCACTTATTACCTATTTTCTTACATCCTTTCTACTCTACTATAATCTCACTCGTACGTTTTCCTCAGGCGTCAGTCTATGCAGCATGCCACTACGCGGCAGGAAGCACACGCCCTGTTGCTCTTGCTCCGCGTCGAATAACATCCTCATGCGTGACATGTAGAGCTTTTCGCTACGGCCATCCTCTTGGTATGATTTTACTCATCCCTCATGACGTTAAGCTCTAGTAAATAAGTCAATCACTCACATGTTTTCCTCAGGCGTTGGTTGCGTCAGTCCGGGTATATCCTGCACTCCACTGCGTTTCCACAGCGAATGATAACGGGTAAAACCTCTTGGGTAACGGGAAGAGGTTCGCCGCTACGGCCATTCCGACAAATCATTCTACAGGCATTTTTACTCAACCCACATGGCCCCACTTACATTCCTTTTGGAGACGTGGGCTGATTCTAGTAAGTAAGTAACTCACTCGCACGTATTCCTCAGGCGTGGGTTGCGTCAGTCTATGCAGCGTACCGGCTCGCGGCAGGAAGCCCGCGCCAGGCTCCTCCGCATATATCCTGCACTCAAAAGCGTGTCCGCGGCGAACAATTTCGTCTTGCGTAACGGGCAGAGGCTCACCGGCCGCTATACGTAGTTGCCATTCCACTAAATCTGTGCCTTAAATAAAAACAAAACATAAGGTACTTTTTATTCCAGAAAATCAGTTCCCACAGGATTTTTGTAAACTTAAATCCGCAACCTAAACTAAAATAAATATAGTAGCTTAAGGCATCGCCAAGGTTTGCACGTAGTCGAAACTCCACTGATATGTAAGAAGCGATTTGCTTCCTCGTATCTAATTCGAACCGCTAAGATATAGAATACCCTTCTGCCTTCAATTTCCCCCCAGCTATTTATATAGGCATCTTCTAGGTAAGCGTACACTCTAGGTCCAAAATAGCCCAACGCGCCTAAAGAAGTTTTCACTTCAAAAAGAAGGACGACTTCGCTGGCTTCACCGCATTACCCATATCCTTTTTTTAAGTTCCTTTTAAGAGGAAGACTATCTCACCTGTAATCATTTCAGTAATAGGATGTTCGACTTGCAGCCGCGTGTTCATCTCCATGAAGTGGAAGTCGTGCGTCGCTCGGTGCAGGATGAATTCCACAGTGCCCGCGCCAACGTAGCCCACCGCCTTTGCTGCGCGGACGGCCGCCTCACCCAACGCTTTACGAGTTTCTTCAGAAAGACCTGGCTGTATAACCAATTATGTCAACCCTGATAATGAACCACCATTATTTGAAGCATGCTCGAAGGTGTCATTGACACCGTTGGGTGCGTGAACACATGCGTATCACACACACACACACACACACACACACAAACGTACGAATCCGGCTTTACATACAACTTAACAAATGTATGATGAGCTTTGCTTATCTGGAGTTTTATAATATCATTGGAATTACGCATATAGGTACGATGTGATGTTACTTTTCCAAGTCAAATAAAATAGTGTGGCCTGTAGGAGATAACACGCAAAACGAGAAGAAAACAAAATATTATTATTCTTATACAATGAAAATAAATTTTCTGATTTTCTTACTGACGGATGTTTCGAATTTCCCAAGGAAGCAAAGTGCTCGCTAGTTGAAATACAATAGTTGTTAGCTTTTAGAAGAACATACCGCCGGTGCTTCTTCGATAATTTTTTGGTGCCGTCTCTGTACTGAGCAGTCCCTTTCGAAGAGATGAACTGCATTACCATACATGTCAGCAAACACCTGAAAATATTTTGAACTATCTCAGTTTAAAAACTTAAGGATTATAGTCATATGGAAATCATACGACACTAGGATTATGATACCGCGAGACGAAAAGAGGTGCAAACGCCGCAATAATTTTGCAAGCAAATTTAAGCTTGCTAAATATGCGAATGTACGAGTCGGCCGCATCAGGCGCACCGGTGCAGTGTTTTGATGACGATATCTTAGATTGGCCATCCTCACTTGGCCAGCGTGGTAGACTATGGCCAAAACCTATCTCATATTGAGAGGAGACCCGTGCTCTGTAGTGAGCCGCCGATGGTTTGATCATGATGATGATGACGATCTAAGATTGGCACTGACGTAACCTCTGCTTTGGACAGCAATAGACTGTAGACAGCCTATTTTGAACAAGAAATTGGCTTACTTGAACTTCTACATGTCTGGGATCTGTAATGTACTGTTCCAGAAGCATGCTTTCATCGCCGAATGATTTTAGAGATTCTCGTTTTGCAGATTCCAGTTGCGATAAAAACTCCGATTCTGTCATAGCTATCCTCATACCCTGCAAATATACTTAATTTGACTTCATTTAACACCAAACTTAAAAACTACTAAAAATAAAAGAATTTAAGTTTATCAATATGAGTACAGACACAATTAAAATTATTATAATTGGATTTGAATAATTAATCAATTAACAATAATAATAATTGGAGATGATTGTTATAAGCCGTACCAAATTACTTCTCACGCGCCATTTTAACTCTATGGGTGCTGCTCATGTCAGAAGTACGGTTTGCCCTCAGAACAAGGACTATTAGAAGTGTCCCTATTGTGACACTTACTGTTAGAGCGAGATAGCTAATGCATTTAAGCTCTTATTAGAACGTGACAAAATGATTATGTTTTGTCCTTATCACCGTGGCCACTTTTTTTTGTTTGCCAAAATGTATTTGTACATAAGTATTTGGCAAACAACGTGAAGTGTAGAAGGAATGACATTTCACAAGTAAGAAAATCTGCTTGAGCGAGAGGGACTGAGGGGGCCACGCTAGTTGCAAATCTGGACATATCTGTGGGTTTGCCTTTAAAATAAGGACTAAAATCCTACTTTTGCATCCATACTAAAGCACCATCGTTCTTACAATGTTTCAAACAAAACTTTATTTACTTTGGCACGGCGACTGCAATAACCCAATATCAAATTACATAAAGTTCAGTTTAAGTTACTTAATTATTATCAGAAGACTGCTGCACTCCAACTGTATGAGTCATCTCTACAGATAAAACTTGCGCGCCCCCGCACGTCACCCGCGCTCGTCCGTACCGAGTTAGCGCGGGGGCTGTGCGGGTGTGCGGGACGTTCCCTTCCCGATTGTAATTTTTTTTAAAAATTCATTATAGGTATACGCTTGACCACAATCACACCTGATGGGAAGTGATGATGTGGCCTAAGATGGGAAGATGGGACATTACGAGCTGTCGACTGTCGATAGATTGTAGACTTGAGTGAATTGATAAGAAAAATAAATAGGATGATGCTGTGCCTTCATGTTCGTTAAATAAACTACTCATTATAAATAAAGTATTTCTATCCTAAAATGTTATTAATGCAATTTTCATTTGTTACACAATTAATTTTCAATAGTAAAAGAGTTACTATCTTTTTCAAAATGTTTGTTGTGCTTACCTTTCCACCACCTCCTCTTACAGCTTTAATCATTAACGGGAAACCGATTTTTTGAGCCTCAGCTTGTAACTTTTCTATACTTTGGTCTTCCCCATGATAACCCTTTACTATGGGGACACCTGCACTTGACATGATCGCTTTTGATGTACTGTAAATTGGAATGGTATGAATAGCATGCAAGATAGAACAATATAACGGAATATGAATAGATGATGCCTGCATTTTCGTCTGCATGAATATGATTTTAAGTGAGGATTTAGGATTTTAAAAATCCTGTAGGAACTCTTTGTTTTTCCAGGATAAAAAGAAGCCTATATTCATCTCAAGCTATCTCTGTACCAATGCGGAAAATGATGCCCACAACTTCATTTATGTGGATAAATCCAAATGTTAAAGTTGGGTATTAAATTTTTTTGGGTACTCTATGATTTTTTCGAGATTAAAAGTAACCTATGTCCATCCACAAGATGCAAGCTATCTATGTACAAAATTTCGTAACAATCAATTAAATGATTCGGCCGTGAAAAGATAGCATACCAGACAGATACACAGACAGACAGACACACTATTATATTTATAGACACATTATGACTACCAGGCTTTTGTAGAGGTTTGCTTGGCCTGAGTGATGAGCCAGCCAGCCAGAATGTGCTACCAACAAACTACAGAAAAATAATACCTAATGCAGTGTGAATTCTTGTATGATAAAATTATTCACATAATACCTTTTTATTCCCATATCTCTTATAGCTGGCGGTGGAGGTCCAATAAAGATTACGTCTTCTTTGGCGCATTTTTCACAGAATTCAACATTTTCTGATAGAAATCCATAACCTGGGTGAATTGCTTGACTATTAGACTTCTTAGCAACTTGAAGTATTTTTGCTGCATTCAAATAACTTTGCATAGAAGGTGCTGGCCCTATAAGGTAAGCTTCATCAGCCTAAAATTTATAAAATTGTCACATTAGTTACCTACTGTTTAAACTTTAAGTACTTGATATGGAACTCTGAATGTGGTCATATTCATCTTTTCTGCTCTGGGTCTGTGTCAGTTGTAACTTTATGGGGGCTTTTCTGTACTATTAATTTGTCATTTTTATGAAACCTACTCACAAGCATATTATTTATTTAAGAAAGGATTTTTTAAGGAAGCTAGTTTCAAATAAAATTGCCTACTCTATAATAAATAATAATCTAAAAAAAATTATTTATTTGCCTTTATTAAATATATCTTTTACGAGCTTATTCCCGCGACTTCGTCCATGTCGACTACACTTATTCCAAACCCCTGTTTTACCCCTTTATGGATTGAATTTTCAAAAATTCTTTCTTTATATATGTTTGCGTTATAGTAGCTATCTGCATGTCAAATTTCAACCTAATCCATCCAGTAGTTTGAGCTTTGCGTTGATAAATCAGTCAGTCAGTCAGCTTTTTCTTTTTATATGTATATAGATCATAGATAGTAATTAGTAACCATTTCCACATGCATAGCATGTTTATCAGCCTCAGAGAACACAGCAACAGTTCTTATTCCTAGTTTCTTAGCAGTTCTCATAACCCTACATGCTATTTCTCCTCTATTTGCTATCAATACTTTGTCTATGTGCCGTCTTTGAATTTCACTCTTGAGGAACTGTGCATGTTTGAATCTAACTGCATAATGTAGATTCAAATCTGTACTGTAAAATAAATATAAGCATTTATTAATTTAACAACAGGCTGTACTCTATAAGTAAAATAAATGTTAAATTTAGTGTTTCTACAATACATTTAAGTGATACTAGTGACTTTCTTATACTTAACAGTAAATTAAAAACTTACCAAATCCTAGAAAATTTATGTAAGTACGACATGATTATGGTATCATCAATTAACAGTAGTACAATTATTAAATCAGTACTATTATGTTATCGTTGAGCAGGAATGATAAGAAACTTTTAGTTACCGACGACCGAGCCCCTAGCGTATTGCGAACGAAATATTCAGATAAGACTGAACATATTCAAATGAATGTAAATAACATGAACGTGCGATTAAAAGACTGTCGTCATACATGGTGGTTGCTGGTATTATTACTTTATCGCGTAGGTAATTATTATTCAGTTGAATAACAATTTGGGTTAAGATACATAAATGTTTGATAAAAATTAATTTGTTTGTTTACATTTGGAAAAACGAATGACAAATTGTGACAAATGACGCAGGTGACATTGATTAACAAAGAGTGCAAAGAGTATATAAATCATCGACTACTACGAAGTAGTACTTAGAAATTCTTTGATATAAATATCTAACGTTTTATTGATTAACTGACAGTGACACAAGTGACATATACAGTGCGACAGACAAGTCGGCACAGAGTACTTTTAACATATGGAAGTCGGTATATAGCTGGTAGGTATATAGTGTGTTCAAAGAATTTCTAAGTACTAGGTAGGTACTTCGTTTTGTATTCCTATGTCGATGAGTGTGTTATCCATAGATTATCTACTATATACTAGAGAGTTATCTATGGCGACAAGGCTCTCTTGGCACTTGAATGACGGCGCTGTTGGAGAACAAAGGCGAATATTTTTGCCACGCGCCAAGATAGCCTTGTCGCACTGTATATGTATAACTTACCGAATCGTTCAATATACAGTGCGACAAGGGTCTCTTGGCACTTGAATTACAATGGCAGGGAGGCGCTGTTGGAAAACAAAGGCTTAGAATATTCAAACAAGAAAGAAATTGGAAAGTGTTGGCCTAAGGATCATTCAAACAAGAAAGAAATTGGAAAGTGTTGGCCTAAGGATCAGCCGGACTAAGACAGAACATATAAGTTCTGTGACTTCGGTGGCCCCTCCAGTTTCTCTGAGATTGCTCTAGATGGCATAACCTTACCTGTTTGTTCCAATTTCCGGTACCTCGGTTCGCTCTTCCAAAACGACGGTAATATTGACCGAGACGTGAACAATAGAATGAATGCGGGATGGATGAAATGGCGACAGGTCTCAGGTGTTACATGCGACCCGCAAATGCCCCTTGAACTTAAGGGGAAAATCTATAAAACAGTCGTTAGACCTGTCACATTGTATGGTTCAGAATGTTGGGCGTGGTTGGGCGGTAAAAGGGACGGATGAAAGGCGAGTACATGCGACTGAAATGCGAATGTTGAGATGGATGTGTGGTGTGACAAGGATGGATAAGATAAGAAATGAATATATAAGGGGTAGTTTGAAAGTAGCGCCAGTGGTAGAAAAGATGAGGGGTAATAGGCTGGCATGGTATGGGCATATAATGCGGAGGGAAGAAAGCCATGTCACTAGAAGAATGTTAAGTATGCATGTGGAAGGAAAAAAGAGGAGAGGACGACCAAAGAAAAGGTGGATGGATTGCGTGAAAGAGGATATGCGTGAAAAAGAAGTGGATAATACGTTGACGAATGACAGGAATGAGTGGAAGAAGAAGACATGTTGTACCGACCCCACGTAGCGTGGGATAAGGTAAGGAAGAAGAAGAAGAATATTCAAACAAGAACAAAGGAGACACTTGACGGTAACGTTAGTTCTGATTTTCGCCACGCGCCAAGATAGCCTTGTCGCACTGTAGAATTTTATATTCTGTTAGCATTCTGTTATAGTAGGTACCTACCATGGGTACCTACCTACGATCATGTTATTTATCCGTGGCCCTACCGCGGTTGTTTGACAGCTACAATGTCACGATCGCAATCATCTCTGATTGGTTAATGCTCGCTCACTATTGGCCAATTGTCTAAAACTTGCATCAATCATTATTACAATCTCAATTGTTCTGATTGGCTGAATTTGTGCGATTCTTGTTGCAACAATGCATTGTGTCCAATAGTGAGCGAGCATTAACCAATCAGAGATGATTGTGATCGTGACATTGTAGCTGTCAAACAACCGCGGTAGGGCCACTGGTGTTATTTATGTCATTGCAGTGTTTGATGCGGTGGTTTGATGTTTCTGTTATTGTCGTTTGGTCGTTGGATTGGATTTCAAATGGATTTGATTTGAATCTTTCTTTTCGGACGGTGTTTGAATTTTTTACACATTATAAACCATAGGTAACAAAGTTAGAATAGAATCCATGTATTTTAACTGAATATATATTATATTGTAAAAATTATCTATGAACAAACATAGAAACTTGATTTTTTGACTTAGAAGTAGAAAATGGGTATCAAAGGACTATGGGGAGTGTTGAATCCTTACAGTGAAAAAAAGTCGCTACATGAGGTAATCCTTCAATTACTGAGGCTTATTATTTGATAAGTTAGACACTGGACAAACTGGATACATATACGTATATTCTTCTTTGTAGATTAGAGGTGAAACCATTGCTGTCGACCTTGCAGGATGGGTTTGCGATAGTCAAAATGTTACAGAGTATTACATACAACCCAAATTATATTTGAGGTAAGTACCTTCCAGGCTACAGTTATAAAGCTTGCTATATTTTGCATTTCTATATTTGCCAACAGCCAACTGAAACAAGCAACTTAATATTTTCTAAAAATAATAGATTACTTAAGTAATTCTTTTGTAATTTATTCTTAGTTTGATGAAGAATGTTATTTTTTTATTTTATCACTACCCTTATTATGGTTTGGCACGTAGCGATGGCAAGAGACCAGACGGTATGACTCTTGTCCCGTGGAAGCAAGGTAGGTCGCTTGTGTGGGATGCCACGTGTGTGGATACACTGGCGCTGTCACACGTACAGGCGACCTCCGTGGCGGCCGGAGCGGCGGCTACTAAGGCAGAAAGGGCCAAGAGGCGCGAATATGAGAATATAGAAAATAGTTTCATATTTGTGCCTTTTGGGGTGGAGACCATGGGTTCGTGGGGCGAGGATGCTAGATCCTTTTTTAAGGACCTTTCATCCTGTCTCGCGGAATCCACGGGGGACCGGAGGGCTGGCAGTTACCTCGGTCAGCATATTAGTCTGGCCATTCAACGAGGTAACGCTGCCAGCGTTCTGGGCACCCTGCCTCGTTGCGGTGGTTTAGATGATATTTTCGATTTGTAATTTTTATGTTCTAGAATAAGTTTGGTATTTTTGTTTTTTGTATCTTCCTATTAAACATTACCTCTTTTGATAGTCCCTTATTATAAATGTGAAAGTGTGTTAGTTTGTCCTTCAATCACGTCACAACGGTGCAACGAATTGACGTGATTTTTTGCATGGGTAAAGATAAAGACCTGGAGAGTGACATAGGCTACTTTTTATCCCGGAAAATCAAAGAGTTCCCACAGGATTTTTAAAAACCCTAATTCCACGCGTACGAAGTCGCGGGCATCAGCTAGTATCTAATAACTTCATCTGTGTGGATGTAGGTTTTAAAAAACCCTGTGAGAACTTTTTGATTTTCCGGGACAAAAAGTAGTCTACGCTCATACAAGATGCAAGCTCTACCAAATTTTATCAAATTGGTTTAAAGGATGGTTTGTGAAAAGGTAGCAGAAATTGGCATTTATAATATTACATACATATTTTAATGTAGATAACGGGTATATGCCACGATTCATTTGATGTTTTTATTTGTAGATATTTCAATCTAAATGCACGGGTCGTGGTCCTGTCGTGACCACTAAAATATGTTGTTAAACCACAGAATAAGCTTAAAATCATTAATTTATAATTAGGTATAGATGGTGTGAATTTGTTCCAGAAATCTTTTCTTCAGAACTATTTACCTCATATTAGCTGATATAAATCCAATATTTGTACTGGAAGGTGATGCTCCAGAACTTAAAAGGGATGTAATGGCAAGTCGCAACGCCATACAGTTTAAAGGAGCAGCTCCAAAGGCAGGTCCTGCTAAAGGTAAACTGCCTAATGTGACAAGAAAGAGGTTTAAGGGTGTATTGAAAGAGGTAAAGTATATTTGAATCTATTATGGGTTGCTGGTTTATAAGCAACTAGATGCTGCCTGTGATTTTATCCGCGTGGATTTCATTTTCCGAGCTAGACTGCTTTAAAGCAGCCTATGTCTCCTGGATGCAAGTTATCTCTGTATTGAATTACGCGCATCTTCATTCATATTGATTTGGTTTTTTACGAATCTTGTGGGAAGTTTGATTTTCCGGGACCAAAATATGTAGTTTAGGTCCATCCCCAGGATGTAACCTAACTCTGTAGCCTTCAAAATCAGTTAGCAGACAGATGGATAAACACAGACAGACAGACATCCAGACTTTTGGATTTATGATCAATCAATCAGCCTATTTGCGTCCACTGCTGGACATAGGCCTTCCCAAGAGCACGCCACCACACACGATCCTCCGCCTTCCTCATCCACCCACTTCCCGCTATCTTCTTAAGGTCGTCAGTCCAGCGGGTTGGAGGTCGTCCCACACTGCGCTTGCTGATACGCGGTCTCCACTCCAGAACACGTCTGCCCCATCGGCCATTGGTTCTGCGGCAGACGTGGCCTGCCCACTGCCACTTCAGCTGGCTAATTCATTGGGCTATGTCGGTCACTCTGGTTCTTCTACGGATTTCCTCGTTACGGATTTTGTCCCTCAGAGAGATACCCAACATAGCCCGCTCCATAGCCCGCTGAGCGACTTATGATATTAGTATGAAATATGGATAATCTGTGTAAAATGTGTTTTACAGGTAAATTGTGAATTATTTTGTTTTTATTTTAAACTTTATTTTAAGATTGATAAAACAACTTTTGAGATGAATACAATACCTGTACCCATGAAAAGCAAATAGCAATAGTCAAATGTAATATTATTTTCAGTGCGAAACACTTCTAAAAAGTATGGGTGTGAGGTGTGTGAAGGGACGAGGGGAAGCTGAAGCTACTTGTGCTAGGCTAAATGCTAAAGGTGTTTGTATTTTTTTATAATTCTACTACTTACTACAATTTATAAAATAAAACAATATTAAGTATTATCAGTAATTTTTTGACAGCTAGTTTAAAAAATGTATACTGTAATAAAAATAAAATACTGTTAAACTTTTCTTATGTAGTATCTCTGCATGCCTCTAGTCTACAGATATGTCTAAAGTGCCACTCACTACACACAGCCCTCCACCTTTTTGTGCTTCGGCGGCGTGGCCCTTTGACGGTCGGCCCCCACGCAACTCTTATCTGTTATGAGAGAGAGAGAAATGAATTATAAGAGTTTTCGCGATAGAAAGAAAGGCGTTTACTTAATTTTAGGCCGCAGCACTACGCGAGCTGAATTGCACTTTATTTCGTCTGGACAAGAGTCGCTATTTATTTGAGTAATCCTTCTGTGCTTGGAACTATATTATACTGACTAGCTGACCCGCCCCGGCTTCGCTCGGGTGGAGTATTTCGGACTGGGAGTGTCATCGTGAAGCCGTTGCTTGATACCTAAAATATCAATTCACTATCAGAAATTCTAAAATCCCTACGATTTAGGACTTTAGTACTTTGCAGCATCAGGATTGAGGAGTTAGGATCCGAAGTTCAATGATGTAGCCTATGCTTGGTACCTAAATTAATTTTGCATCATCCGCAGTTCCTGAAAAATTATAGTTTAGGAGTGCTGTAGCCTGTACCCTACATCCTCAGAGTTGAGGAGTTGGGACTGAGAAGAAAGTCGTTGCTTGGTACCTACAATATGAATTCACTATGAACAGTTCCTGAATCTTGATAACTCAGGCGGGCAGTAACCCTGCAGCATCAGGATTAAGGAGTTGAATCCAGAATTTTTTATGTGACCACCACGAAAACTTTTTTTGTTGATTTAAAAAAAAAATTGCAAATCGGTCCAGATACCTCGAAAAAATCGATGTAGAAAAAAGAACCACCTCCTTTTTGACAGTCGGTTAAAAACCGATGACCTTGAAATATTTACGGAACAATCTTTAAAATATCCACTTTCTAACAAAAAAAGTATGAATGAAATCGGACTACGCGTTAATGAATTAAAACTCAGTATACATTTTAACTTTCATCCCCTCTCCTACGGGAACCATGCTGTATTTCGGGATAAAAAGTATCCTATATTCTTCCTCATAGTATGACCTCAAATCGTACCAAGTTTCATTGGAATCCATTCAGTAGTTTCAGCGTGATGCGCGGCCGTGATACAGACAGACAGACAGACAGACAGACAGACAGACAGACAGACAGACAGACAGACAGACAGACAGATAGACAGACAGACAGACAAAAATGAAAAAAATTACAGTTTTGGGTTCAGTATCGATTATAGAGTGCCCTCGAAAAAAAATTTTCAAAATATCTTCAATTTACAGAATTTGACCTGTTACAGTTTTATTATAAGTATTGATTGTTATGTTATAATCAAATACATAAACATATTTTTGTATAGCTTGTCGATGCAGTAGTTTCACAAGACTCTGATTGTTTCGCGTACGGTGCAAGGCGTGTGTATCGCAACTTTAGCGTGTCCAGCTCCGCGGGCGGCGGCGCGATGCAAGGCTCCGTGGACTGTTATGACGCTGAGAAAATGTACCAGAGTAATGGTGAGCATTAATAGGCTTTTAGACTATATAATTCTATGTACCTTGTTGATGTTCAAGTATTAACATGAACATTTGATATCATCATCATGTTCAACCCATCACCGGCTCACTACAGAGCACGGGTCTCCTCTCATAGTGAGAAGGGTTTTGGGGGGTTGATAGTCTACCACGCTGGCCATGTGCGGATTGGTAGACTTCACACACCTTTGAGAACATTATGGAGAACTCTCAGGCATGCAGGTTTCCTTACGATGTTTTCCTTCACCGTTAAAGCGTGATATTTAATTAATTAAAACGCCATAACTCCGAAAAGTTAGAGGTGTGTACCCGGGATCACACCCCCGACCTCCGATTAGAAGGCGGACGTCCTAACCACTAGGCTACCACAGCTACTAAGCTTGATATAATACTTAAATAATAAATGAAATAAAATGACAGTAGCGATTCAGTATAGATACGATTTCATAGTTTCGATTCAGCATTGCTTTTGCATCGATGCAAACGGGCGACTACATTGACTTAGCAATCTTTCTGTATTATATGAGTGTATCCAACATTTACGTTGTTCACGCTGTGCCTGCTTCCGTAAAAGCAGCAATAAAGAAAACACGACCAAAGTGGTCTCGACCGAGTCCATCTTGCAACTGTAGCGTCCACAGGCGTTCAGAGGTAGTCACTGCATTGCACGGCTGTATCGCGATAGTATCGATGCAAAAACGATGTTACATGGGCATGTAAGACCGGGGGTGAACAGGACTCAGCGGGAGTCTCGCGACTGTACAGTCCGCTGAGTCGCTGTATTTTTGCGACTGTATCGTTGCAACCAGTCGCCGTGGGACATGACGAAACTAGGGAGGTCTCCCTTATAGTTTCGTCTTGTCCGCCCGTGTCGTCGGTATGTAGTTGTAAAATATTTTTTAGCAGTTGCCCCCAAGTTATCTACATTTCAATGACGTCATAATTATCCGTAGGGTCGACCGTTTGCGTCATTAAAAGTCAAGTCACACTTTTTGTTCATTTATAAAAGTTAGACACGTTGTTAAAAATTTTAGAAGAAATGTAGGTATCAAAATTTCCTGTTCTACATTATGTTGAAACGTTTTATATAACTCAAGTTTTTAGATTTAGGGATCTGAGTGGTAGAGGTACCTACGCTGATATGTCAGTCAGTTTTTCTTTTTGCATGTAAAGATCTGTCCGGCTAAACCGTTTATTGTCAATTAAGAAATTTAAAGAATCATGGAAGAAACCGAAAGAAATTTCAGCCTCACCTCGGTTGATGGTGAGGTGCACCTTGGTGCACTTCGAACTTTGACCACCGTGCGAGATATTTTTTCCACGCACATTAAAATTGCGGCAGCGGCGCGGTGTTCCCTCTAGATTACAATTTGGGGCTATTCAAAGGGCGGATCAACAAATACCTGAAAAGCCGTAGCTGTTCCTCTGCGAATGTTGAATGAATGAAAATGAATGGGAGGAGGTAATCGCACAACATCAGGCGACTCGTCTGCTCTTTCGTTCGCTATTTTAAAAATATTACAAAAAATTACGTTCAATACACAATATATGTTATTTTGAAGTAATGACTGATAAACTTTCGTGTATCGTGTACAGAATAAGATTGCCTATCTTTAGGTTTCGGGCGTAAGAAAATGGTGGCTTTGGCTTTGTTATGTGGCTGTGACTACGGCAGCGGAGCTTGCGGGTCTTCCATAACAACAGTGGTTTCATTTCTGCACACTGTGTCAGAAGATCAGGTTATTCACAGGTGAAAAATTACAAAATATAATATCATCACAGTTTATTTATTTTTGATATTTTTTTAAAGATAGAAAATATCCATTACAAGTTAAAGGTTTCAGAATGCATAATACCTATGACAAACCCAAGATCAAAAGTTTGGTTAGCGTAGGTATCTGCTTAGATTCTGTACCTATTTTAAAAACTAAAACTAAATTTTTGTTCCGCTGATAAATCTATTTGGGTATTCTTCAGGAATTAAAAATATTGCCGAGGCGCATGATAAATTTCGTATTCATACAGGTTATTATCCTGGGTAAGCGATCCTCAATACTATGAGGAAAAAACTCGTTGGATGTCCGCGCCGGGCCTTTGCGACCGCTGCGGACACGTAGGTCGCACGCACGCTAAGAACGGCTGTCCGGTGTGTGTTACTCACAAAGGATGCAATGACCTAGGCCACAAGTTAGTAATAATAAATGCTGATAAGTAAGCTGCATGCTTGACGGGAATATATCCTGTGTGGTTTGAAGTTGTCTTACGACCGAAATTAATAATCAATTTATACCCACGTAGTCAGTCGATAGCGTGTTTTTTTAAGTAAGAATAGCGAGCAAACGAGCAGGCCTCGTTTGCTCGCTTTTCTGGACCTGATGTTACGTGATTACCGCCGCCCTTGAACATTTGCATTTGATGTTGTTAATTGTCAGCAACGTTCATGATTCAATTTTTGACAAAGACAACTTATTGACTGACTAGCTTATGCCCGCGATCTCATCCGCATGGACTACACAAATTTCGAACCCCTATTTTACCTCATTAGGGCCTTAGGGGTTGAATTTTCAAAAATCATTTCTTAGCAGATGTCTACGTCATAATAGCTATCTGCATGCCAACATTCAGCCCGATTAGTCAGTCAGTCCGTCCAGTACTTTTAGCTGTGCGTTGACAGATCAGTCAGTCAGTCAGATATATTTAGATTGATTATTAATTTTGGCTGTTAATTAATTTCGTCGCCGAAAGTTGACGGTTTAATTTTTTGAACTTTATTCAGACGTAATTTATGAAACACAGATGTGTTGCGACACATAGGTACAAGAAACCATAATATGAAGGCTTTCTCATTGCGAGATGTGAGTCGAAGGTACGCTCTTTTGATCCTGCTGTCAGTCCGACAGTTTTCTAAGACAGGTGCGGCACTGACTGTTCTACGCCACTACGCCCGACTGCGCCGTGCCTAAAGCTCGAAACAACACGTGCGTCGCAAACTTGGTAGGTTGCCACACAGGCATGGGATGCGCGCGTAGGCGTTTGCGATTTGTAATACAAGAAATTACGAAGATCTCGTGAAGTCTTGAATTACAATTTGCTAAAGCAACTCTACAAATAAATCTTCTCTACGACTTCCAGTGCTCTCGCTGCTTCAACAAGCTTCTATTTATTAACTTTATAAACTCCACTTACACTGTATAACTAATTGAGGTGCGCTTACTCTGCTACGGCTAAAAAAGTACATTATGTGGTGTAGTTGGACGATAAAAGCAGAGTTCAAAACTTTGTAGCATCCCACATTCCCAAAATATAATGGAAGGTATCTTAATATATAAAAGGAAAAGATGACTGACTGACTGACTGACTGACTGATCGGGCTGAAATTTGGAATGCAGAAGAAAGGATTTTTGAAAATTCAACCCCTAAGGGGGTGGAATAGGGTTTTGAAATTTGTGTAGTCCACGCGGACAAAGTCGCGAGCGTACCTAAGCTAAAGCGTACAGTGTACTCTATCTGAGTAGGTACAAATGCTTTTCGTCGTTGCGTTGCGTTGCTACATCTGTTACAGTCAAAAGCTAAAAATCCGCTACTCTTAGGTTTGCCAGTCAGTAGACGGAGACTAACCCCAATAGGCAAAGGTTGAAATTCAATTTATACGGGTGGAATAATCGAACAGGCTCTAGAGGGAAGAAATTACTAAATATATTAGTCAAGGTGTTCCGAATTAAGTTGTGGAATTTACTAAGGCGAGGATCCGAGAATTGATTAGGCAAATCTAAACACGGTAGTATTTTAGCTTTTGACTATAACATGTACATTGTACCTACATAGTTGTATACAATATGTGTCAAGAAAAATGTACATCGTCGCGCCGATTCAGATAAAATTCACATCTTTCTCGCATCAAAGACGCATCGGGACTTATCTGGCGGTAAGATTCTTAGTAGAGATTTAGCTTCGACAATCCTCTTCAGCTATTCAATATCGTATTGTGCGCTTTCAAGTTTCAACCATACACGTTATAGGTAAGAGATTCATGCAAAATGTACTTTTTTCATCTCTTTAAGACGATGCGGATTTTTTCAAATTATCTGATTTAGAACTCAGCAGAGGGGAAAATGCGTCGTCAAATATAGGGCATCAAGGGTTAAATGATTTAATTATGGTCTCTTTTATCCATACTAATATCATAAATGCGAAAGTGTGTCTGTCTGTCTGCTAGCCTTTCACGGCCCATCCGTTCAACCGATTTTGACGAAATTTGGTACAGAGATAGCTTGCATCCCGGGGAAGGACATAGGCTACCTTTTATCCTGGAAAATTGAAGAGTTCCCACAGGATTTTAAAAACCTTAATCCACGCGGACGAAGTCACGGGCATCATCTAGTTTTTAATATAAACTTTAAAAAAATTATATTTCGTATCGACCTTATCGAATCATTCTACTCAAGTAAATGAATCTACAATTTTTTTGAAGTCACATCCCCACATTTTATAATTCACCAATGCACCTACCTAGTGCGGTGTTTCTTGCCACGTATAGACAGTTTAATCCATGATGACGCGCCTCTTAGTCCCGATCGTTTACAGTGCAAGTGTGCTGTGTACTGTTATAGCAAATTTTATCGTATTGCACCGAACAACAATGTGGGCATACACACACTCACACACAAAGATAAATTAGGTAAAAATTACAACCGCACTCCGTAGTTTCCCCGCACGAAAAATAGCGGGGCGCATCTTCGTGGCTTGAACTATCTGTACCTATGTATAACTTAAGTACCTTCAAGGCAAAAGTGAATCTTCTAGGCCAGCGCGCTCCAACGGAGATCTCTTCATTGCTTATCTTCAAGCGCAAGGCTATCATGTACTTAAAAAAAATTGAAGTCTCTTATTCAGTACTCTGTGATTTATTCACGTTTTCATTGCATACCAAAATGAACCTGGGCATAGACTGCAAATGTATCTATTGAGAATAAGATTGTAATCTGAATAAATTGCATTTTGGTTTTAATAAACATTTCAATCAAAATATGCGGTATCTAGTTCGTGACAAGAGAATGTTATTTTGTAGGTCCAAAGTAGCAGAAGTGAAACGTGAAGTTTCGCTTCGGAATCGGGCTCTGTCGTGCGGAATGCCGTTCCCTGAACCGAAAGTTATGAAGGAATTCATGGACCCCACGCCAGAAGATATAGATCTCGAGGGCTTGAAGATTCCTATTCCGAGTTTAATCCAGTTTGCGGTATTTGATTGAGATTTAAGTTTAAGTTTGTTTCCAAAGTTGGGAGTAGTGATTTCCGTTGTAGTAATCCTTACTAATATTATAAATTCCAAACTGTGTTTATCTATCTGTTACCTTTTCACGGCCCATCGGATTTTGAAGATATTTAATACAACTGGATTGTGTTTTAAAAATCCCGTCGGAACTCTTTGATTTTCCGGGATAAAAAGTAGCCTATGTCCTTCCACGGGATGCTATCTCGTAAATAATTTCGTTAAAATCGGTTGAACGGATGGGCTGTGAAAAGCTAGCAGACAGACAGACACACTTTCGCATTTATAATATTAGTATGGATAGTAAGGATATGGATGGATTTAAAAGCATTTAAAAATAAGAGCAATGTTCAAACTTGACTAACGTTCTATATTCTCCTCCAACTGGTTTATGCTAGGCACATGAACGACAGTAGAGAAAGGTACCCGTTGCGCTATTGTCGTACCTACTCGTACCACTTTGCACGGGTTTGAAATTACGATCTTAGAGATTTCCATCCGCCCGTTGACCATTGAACTATTGAGACTTCAAATTATTTACCGAGAACAATTCTTATTTCTTTGAATAATTGCATCCTCTTTTCCTCCGTAAACTTTTTCATTTGTTTCCAGAAAATAATGTCGTACAAGTTAGACTGGACAGAAAAATACTGCGTAGAAAAGTTCCTACCATTGTTAACTAAATGGCATCTGCAGGAAAAAGTACCCAGTCGTAGCCTTCAACCAATTGAAATAAAGAAAAAGAGAAACCCTAGAGGTAGGCCTTATATTCCTGATTGCATAAATATGGAATTAAAAAAAATCTTATAAAGAGTTCCTTAGCACTAAAATTATTATTTTTCATTTTATAGGAGTTCCAAGCTTTGAAGTATTGTGGACAGATATTGATGGCCAATATGAAGCTCTTATTCCTGATGATCAGTTTGAAGGTAATTAAAAAAAGTAATTTCATTGTATCAATAGAACGAAATATGCATCGTAATATATTGACTCTTTACAGAAGGCGATGATATTTTGGGTCCCTGGACTTCAGTAGAAAGGCAAGATCTCATGCGCAAGTATTATCCAGACTTAGTAGAAAAGTATGAAGAAACTAAAAAGAAACCTCCAAAAGAAAAGAAACCGAAGGGAAGAAAGAAAAAAGAGAACCAACAAGAACAAAATGATAAACCAAAGAGAAAGTATACCAGAAAGCCAAAACAGCTTATAGATGTTATGCTTTCTAATCTTAACGAGTCTGTGAAAAATTTGAGTCTTACAAATAAAGATCTCAATTCTAGCAAGGCAAACGTCAGTGTTTCAGTAAATAAATTAAAAAGAAAAATTAAAAACAATGCAAAGAGTAAACCAAAAAATACCATTGAGAGTTACTTACAGCCGCGTAAGAAAAGAAAGTCTTCTAAGTTACTACAGTCCCTGAGAAATAGTTTCCGAAATATGTCAATTGAGAATAACGAACCTTTGAGTCTCAAATATTTAGACGCTGCTGATACTGACATAGAAAATAGACATGACAAGACAGGAGATGATATGCATTTGCTAAGTATGTTGAATATGAGCGAAGAAGATATCAACGAAAATGATTTGTCCGCGATAATTGATAACATAGTGTCTAGAGCTCCCACTGTCACAACTGCAAAAGTTAACAGCAATTTAGTTAAATTGATCTTCGAGAACAAACAAGTGTTGAGAAAGTCTACACTAACTCAAAGATTCCACCAAAACAATTGTTCGACACCCAAAAACAGTCCAGTGCGAAAAAGCTGTCACGAGACAAATGCTAGCAGACGGTCTTCTATCTCAAAAGTAAATACAAGCTATTTCTTTGATAAATTATCCGACGAGCGCGATGCTTTCGAGATGTCCATGGAATATACTCGACAACACAAAATTGTTTCTATCAATCTAGATTGTGATGCAACTTTGGACTATAGCTTAATGGATGTTTGATTTTGAAGTTTTAACAATAAATGAATTAATTAAGAACACCTATTGGCGTATTTTTTATAATCCTGTATACTGCATAATTTCAAGCATAGGTTATTTTTTTGAGAGCGATTATTGAGGCGATAAACTATCAAATCGTCGATTTTAAAGAAAATAAAAACTGCATTAAAAGATTTTCCAAAGTCTTTTTTTTATTTGTGGAGCTCTATAAAGAATAATTTAAAAATAATTCTAAATCAAGCCTCTGAAATAAAAAAGAAAGCTAGAATTACGATTTTCTAGTCTCCAAATAGAAAAATTTCCTGTTTACTTTATCGGCATCGGTTTGACGAAGAAGCTTGAATAGCTTAGTCTGGAAGGCTCCGAATTTAGAAAAGAGAAGAACTGTTCTAAAAGATGAATTCTTAATAACATGAATAAAAATTATAACAGCATAGCCTCTTCCTGTTTTTTTTGCCATATTAAAATTACTTATGGATTTTTTCTCGAGATTTTTGAAGATTGATTCCTGACCTGTGTATGAGACTTGAAAATCTATGAATGCAGTTCTATTTTCTTTAATCGACGACATGGTTCTTTGGACCAAATTCTCTTATTGTTCCAATTTTCGCCTCACTGACCTTTCTAAAAAAAACAAGTTTCAAGCATGGTCGCAAGACACGCTTGAAGGAGTTGTATGAAAGCAACAAAAACCTACTTTTTGGTGTAAAAATTTAAACACAATAGGCTACTTGACACTTTTTTTAAGTTGGTCTTAAATGGTTAATATTTGTCCTATTATATCAAAAAAATTAATACTATATTTTTTTGCGCCCTAAAAACCGTAAAACTTTAATTTAAAAATATATTTTTCTTAGCCACGTGAAAACACTGTCGGCCATGTTTGGCCGATAGATTATCTGTGCTCTGACGTCATGCATTTGTAAACAACAGCATAACCTCCCAAAGTTTAATAAACATGACTTCTATACTAGTTTACATGAAAAATATAGTAATTATCGTTATTGTATCATCCGAGAATGTAAAAAACGCATCGATAAAGACCACAGGAAAGTTGTAGATTAGAGTGCCCAGTGAAATAAATATACGTAACACGCAAAGACTTGCTTAAAGGGATCCTATATGACTAACGACTTCAACCCAAATTTATTTTTGCAAAGATCACTTTGTTGTAAGTCTTACTTAATAACTTATTTAATTTATAAAGAGAAAACGATATTTTTTTACGTTTACTATGAGTTTTTAGAAATATATAAAAACTAGCTTATGCTCGTGACTTCGCCCGCGTGGACTTCATAAATTTCAAACCTCCATTTAACCCACTCAGGGGTGGAATTTCAAAAAATCCTTTCCTAGTGGATACCTTCTCTTTACCTACAAAGAACCCCACGCACAAAATTTCATGTATCTAGGACCAGCTGTTTAGATGTTTAGGCTGTGCGTTGATGTATAAGTTAGTCAGGACTCTAAATTTTATATATATGGATACTACGTTAGTCCCCGCGTGACATAGGGATGACATTTCTTTGTTTACATATTTAATGACGTCACATCATGGCTGACAGCGTTTTCTGCGTTTCAAATAAAAATAAAAACTGTATTTTTTTAAATTGGATTTATATATCCATCCTGCGTTTTTAATAATTGTTATTGATATATTTCGTTGTCTTAAGCAAAATACTATAATAAATAATCATTTATTGGACGGAATTAGATATGAGTCAAGTAGCCTATTGTATAATTTTTTTCGAGCAATACAAATTAAAATGTACGAGAATTTTAAATAAAACTTCTCGTAGGTACATTTTAACATTTTACACCGAGATGGGCGAATGGGTGCTTTTACGCTCTGTGAACAAATATGACACAAAGCATATCAGTAAGTAGAAGTTACTCTGTTCTACCGAAACAAAGAAAGCTTCTGTTTCATATATAAATCCGTGTATTATTTCGCGGAGAGCGGAGGAAGGAATTAGCCGTAACTATAGTGCTTTGTTTGCTACGCTGGTCTACGTATTCGTAGCAGCGTCTATTTTTCGTAGCCTGTTCGTAGCAACTAGCAACATTTTATTTTAGACGCTATTCTCATAAACTTAAATACAATACAAAGTGGTAATAATAAGCTTAATATATTAAGAGGTACTATGTTATAAATATACTAACTACACTAATATTGTACATGCTATCTTTGTTATATGTCTATTGTTTTGGTTTTGGTGTACAATAAAGCATATTTTACTTTACTTTACTAATAGGCGTTTAGAACCTTACAGAACCAAGTAGATGTTTGGTGTGAAGTCCTAGAAATCAAAAGTGACTGAATTATTAGGTATCAGTTTATTTTGTTTTACAAACTTTGCTAGATACGTGAAGAACTCAGAGTTAAACATATTATTTTATTAATAGCTAGATGATGACCGCGACTTCGTCCGCGTTGATTTAGGTTTTTTAATCATCCCGTGGAACTTTTTTGTTTTCCGAGATTATAGTGTTGCTTATTTCCTTCTTCGTGATACAAGCTATCTCTTCATCAGTTAAATGGATGGGTCGGAATAAGATAACAGTCAGACAAACTTTCACATTTTGTAATATAAGTATGGATTTCAGTAATGGATAGATATACGCCCTCGCTTCGCTCGCTTACAACAAACGTCTCGGGTGTAAATGAACCCTCGCTCGTTTAACAATTAACTACAGTACGCGGCAGAAAATATTGTACATCGACCTTTAGAAAGAGATAGCGCTTTCGTAGAGCGTTGTCTCTGTCGTTGAGACCGACAAAACGTCACATAGGTATAAGTTAGCAATGCGTGCTACCTAGGTACCTATAATTAATTATTTTGTATGTTGATAATAAAAAAAAGTGACAGAGACAACGCTCTACAAAGCTAAAATGTCATTCGACAGCTCTATTTTCCTAGGAATTGATAATGATTTGTACCATTTTAATCGTTTTCAATCGGCACCGTTTTAACATTTAAAATGTTAGTAGGCAGTTCTATTTTATCGATACAATTTTTTATTTTTATTTGTTTGAATTAAAGTTGCTCATAATGAATTCTTCATTTTAGAACCAGAATACTGAACCATTATTATAAAATGTTTTTTTGATATTTCTAGTAAGTAAAAATGTTATACGGTTACTGTTTGGAAAAAAACGCTTACAGAAGTTTTCAGTTGAAGGCACACCTCTCTTAAAATTATCTTCCTCCACAGTTGAATAGCCTCGTAAAGAAAAATTCTTCTTTTATATTAAAAAATTAAGAAAAATTCTTCTTTTATATTAAATTGCCGACAGTGACCCTCCAGTTTATCTTTTGATGAGTCTTTGTTTCGTAACATATTCCACAATGGGGACACTTTATACCTGTGGAACAGTGTCGTACCATTTTTTTGCTCTTTTCCATGTACCTAGGTACTAACTGTATTTTTGTATAAAGCGTCAGTATATTGGTTAGTTGGCGTAACACAAAAGACAAGGGCTCTCAATTATTATAAAATTGCAAGAAGTACTTATAAATTAATGCTCGTTTTTACGCGTTACTCTCAATTGCAGTACCTAAACTTGTATCCAAAGCTGTATCTACGCTAGCACGTCCATCGCAAAGGATGATCGAACCGTGAAGCGTTCTGAGAAGTCTAAATCCTTTTTAACCTCGTCACTATGTTAGAACGAGAAGTGCGGCGGGTTTGTTCACCCCTCCGTCGGGAGATGTCGGCGGGGGTCGGATTGGATCGGGAGGCTGCGTCGCAGGGCGCGCGCGCGTACCCGGCCGCTTCGTCATTGCGACGGAGGCTGTCGTGTGTCGGCGCTGGTCCGTGCGAGCGCTAGTCCGCACCGCTCCGCTCCGCGAGACCTGGCCCGCGAACCGCCGCGAACACGCCCTCGGAGCCCGGGACATCGGTGCCGCGTGTCGCGTACCCCTGTAAACTCAGTGCCGTGACCCGCTCAGTGCATGTGCTCGTTATCCGCAGCTCTCTAAAAAATATACCGGGACCGGCAATCGTGGCGCGATGTGAAGAAGCCGCGACCGTGAATCCATGTGTAAGTTGGTGCGTTGTATGTGTCAGTTTATCCACATGGGAATAGTTGTACGCCAGTAACGATTTTCAGCAGGCCAGCCGCATTGGAGTGGTGTAAGAAAAATAAAAATGAATGAATATCTAACAAATATCGTGTGGAAGCTTCCGGCGCAGTCGTTGTATTTTAACCTCTACCCGTAGGGGATAGAGTCGCGCACGTGCGCTGTTGTCCTATGATCCAAATGAATACGCTGCCTGATTTTCTCGTTTTCTTTCTAATAGTGGTTAACAGAGAAGATAAATTTAATTACACTACCTATCGTTTGGTCAGATTGCTTGCAGAGAAGGACTTATTTAATGTAACAGGTGTTGTCCGTTTTGTGTTCATAGATAGATACCTACCTAACTAGGTATTCATAATGAACGTCATGATGTGTTGGAAAATGGAAATCAATATAACAAAGATTTTTCTGAATCGTCTCTCTGTTTCGCAGAACGATTTATGACCAAGTTTTTTGTTGTGATTGCACAGCGAAAATTGACATTTTCTATTTCTTAGAGTCTGCAGGGCATTTTAAAGAAAATAAATAAATAATTAGGTGTTTACCTAACTCATGTTCTCGATATTGGTTAGCAAGATGTGTAGTTCTTCGCCGATTTCTTCATATTTTGAATCGCTTAACATCATAGTACTTAATTCGTATTTCTGTAGATGCAAGCTCATTGTTATCCATTTGAAAAGTGCCGCACCGTTCGCTTTATAATAAAATTTATTCTGTAAGTATATTCCTAATATAACTAGGTACTTCTCAGTAGCAAAATGAATGATAATTGTCCAATATATTTCCGTTAATTAAGTACTCATCTAATTATTTATATCTATTTTTTTAAATTGATAATCTCTATATATAAAAATGAATCGCTAAATGTGTTGCTGATCGCAAATCTCGAGAACAGCTGAACCGATTTCGCTAATTCTTTTCTCTCTATATATAAAAATGAATCGCTAAATGTGTTGCTGATCGCAAATCTCGAGAACAGCTGAACTGATTTCGCTATTTCTTTTTTAATAACATTCTTTGAAGTACGAGGATGGTTCTTACGAAGAGAAAAAATTAAAAAATTGTAAGTATTAAACAGAAAATTAAAGAATCGACTGTAGGCGGTACGAAGTTCGCCGGGTCAGCTAGTATTACAATAAAACTTAAAGCTAGCCTTATCTAATTACAATACAATCTAATCTATCTAT
Source organism: Maniola hyperantus (assembly GCF_902806685.2). Lineage (NCBI taxonomy): Eukaryota > Metazoa > Arthropoda > Insecta > Lepidoptera > Nymphalidae > Maniola > Maniola hyperantus. The sequence goes on from NC_048539.1 coordinate 7,173,356, forward strand.
CTATCTATCTACTATCTTTCTAAATCCTTTATTTTACTAGGACCGAAAAGTGTGACCATTTACAACAATGTTTTTTGCTGTTTGATTGTAATTTAAGAACTAGCATTTTTAACTTTTCAAAATGCATCGAATTGCAGAGCACATGACAATTTGTGTGTTTGGCTGCAGAGGCGTGCATATATGAATACTCAATTAAATGTACTTTTAATTCATTCTATTCTAAAGTCATGCTTTGTCTGTTTTGTATGTCTAGATAGAGCTATTATTTGCCTATCTTTGTCTCGTTACGTGTTGGTGTTTGGGGAACATGATATGTAGCTAAGCTATACCAACTTGGTATTGTTTAGTCAGGATATACGTCAATACATGTCCTGACTTTATGATTTTCAAGGCAATCATTCTGCATTATTAGGACTGCATCTATTGCAATATAAATGGTATGGTATTAGGTATAACTATTTTCCTAGCTCAATATATTTATTTTATCTGATTTATATAAAGTGGCAGTGTACCTGTAACCGCAGATACTTTCGTGTAACTACCAATTAACATAGATTAGTACAATGGTATAGGTAGACCTAGAGGTACCTATTTATCTAAAAGGCGAATAATTATAATAGGTACCTACTAAAAATAACGATATTGGGTTGATTGAAATTACGAGTAGGTAATATTCCCACATAGATTTCCTCTTTGAGTTTATTTCTCCACTCAGCTATGAAAAGTTTTCCTAGCCAAAATATCATATTAGGTACTAGATGATACTCCCGACTTCGCTCGCGTGTCTTCGATTCGGGTTTTAAAAATCCCGTGGGAACTTATTGGTTTTCCGGGATAAAAAGTAGTTCATATCCATCTCTGGGATGTTGCCAAATTTCGTTAAAATGGGCCGTGAAAAGATAGCAGACAAACAGACGCACTTTCGCATGTATGATATCAAATATGGATTATTATCTAAGTATATTGTATTCTCTTCTCTATACAAGTAAAATGTAAAGAAATCTTGACACGAAGTCATGCCATCATTCTGTAAGGCGATTGTTAATCAGCTACTCGTAAAGTTAGGTGCAACGCACATTGCAGAGCGGAGCCGAGGCGAATTTTCGGATTCCAATTTCAACCGTATATCAAAGACTATAATGCTGAATTTAAGTTTTTATCTAAAGGCTTCTACTGACTAAGCTAATCACCTTACCAAGCCAGACTGGCATACGAAAGAGGAAGCTCTTCGTGTGGATTAGTGGAATATCGACAACTTGCGGTTTAATGGTAAAAAACGTAAAGGAAACGTTCATCCTTTAAGGCTGACACAAAAACAACGCGCGTCGGAACATGGATCGCGCGCGTACTCGTGCACGGTTGGTAATACAAGAAACTTTATGAAGCACGTTAGACTACAGCGAATGACGCTGATAAAGCGCGACTGCTGAAGCATGGCTCCAACGCGCTTTGCAGTGTGAACGCCTTCTTTATGTTCCTTGAATACAACCTTAGATATCTTTTTAAGCTAAGAGCTAAGCTTAAGCTTTTTATAAAGAAACCTTGTTCGTATGTTACGTCAAAATCTATGGTATGATATTTTGGCTACCTTTACTTACTAGTTCGATTGATTAGCATTTTTAAAAACACGTGTGGTGTGGATGGCAGTAGTGTATAATTGGGCATTCTAGATCATTAAAGCATGTTTCGTTTCACTTCGTTTCACTTCGTTTCACTTCGTTCCACTTCGTTCACGAAACATGCTTTAGTGATCTAGCAATGCCCAATTATAGCTTTTGCATTTCGTTCATTCGAAACATGATTTAGTGATTGCGCAACTAAGATTTCATAAAGGTTAATCATTAACTAAGATGGTTTGCAATTTTCAATATAAACTATGGTGACGTTGAGAAACTGTTACTTTATTCGAGTTTGTTAAAGCTATCACACAAAAATGAGATTTGAAAAGCAGCCTCAATCACTTAATTTTAATAACATTTGTACTGTTAGCGAAAATACTACATTCCGTCATGGTAAACTACTTCCCAATACAATACGGTGTCTTATATGTGGTCCATCGAACTGTGGTAAAACCAATTTAGTCATCGGTCTTCTCCTACACGAAAATGGATTACGATTTAGAAACGTTTATGTTTATTCAAAAACCTTGTATCAACCTAAATATACGCTTTTAGAAAATATTTTGAAAAGAGTACCGGGAGTGTCTTACTTTAAATACCACGCCAATAATGATGTCCTTAGTCCTCAAAGCGCTAAACCTAATTCAGTCATAATTTTTGATGACGTAGCATCTGAAAAACAAAACAACATCAGAGATTACTTTGCTATGGGTAGACACAAGTTTGTTGACTGTTTTTATTTAAATCAAACATATACAAAAATTCCTAAACAGCTTGTGAGAGACAACGCTAATCTCATAGTTTTATTCAAACAGGATGACATTAATTTGAAACATGTTTATGACGAACATGTCAACACTGATATGTCCTGGTCATTATTTCGAGAAATGTGTTCAAAAGTATGGAATAATCCATATAATTATCTAGTAATTAACAAAGATTGTCCTAAGAATGAAGGAGGTTATAGAAAATCATTTGATACATTCATTGTGTTCGATTAATCATGTTAATTTATTTAAATATAGACGTTTCCTTCAAACCACGTCATTGATTTAAACGTATACATATATAACACTCCTGTTATTTTTATAATGGACCGTCATATAAAGCAGCAGATTATTGAAGCATCCGAAGCTGTAAAAAGGAAATTAAAATTATTGAAAGATTCAAAAACTGATAATGATATGGTTCTTCAATCAGTATTTAAACCTATTACTACTTCACTTGATCGTATCGCCGATAAAAATAATAAAAATATTGATTTTGAAAATTTTGATGTTTCTAAAGAACCTGAAAGCCGTGAATGGAGCCAGTTAGATCTGAAACAGGATACCACGTTATTGGATCCAAGCGATTCTAGTAATCCTCAAGAGTCAGATGATGAAAATAGTGATGCGTCATTTAAATCGAGTGAAACATCTAGTTGGTCCCTATCGTCAGAAAATTTCGGGGATATTCCATTCGGTGTACGATCTGTAAATGGAAAACCTTTCATAGGTCTTACTCCGATTAAAATTAATAGTAATTCTTTTGTAATTGCTGAAAAAGAATATAAAAAGACTCCTGGTCTTAATGAATTGTTACTTAGTAGAAACCCTAACCTATCTTTGATCGATAAAGAAGATATAATAAACTATAAAGCAATCCTTTTGACAACGAATGTACATCGTCGAGACTATGATCCATCAAAACCAATTAAAAGTAACAAAGGTCAAAAGTACATGACTATAATAAAACCAATATTTCAAATCCCTACTTTGGAGGAAAGTAAGAAAACTGTGAGAGGTGATGGTCTTCCTTTTATGAAATTAATAAACCCAATACGGATTACGTTTATTGGAATAACCCTAATGAATTGGTTGAACGATTGAAACTTTTGATTGCTTCAAAACAAGCTGGTAATACTGGATTAGATAATGAGATAATATCGATAATCGAAGAACTCAGAGAAAACGGTGATCTTAATTAGTATATAAATACTAGAAATGTTATCTGATTAGAGCAGTAACATTTTATCCATACTTCTAAGCTGATCAAAATGAATATCGATAAATTCGGCCATCACGTTCATAAGCGTCTACGTGTGTCAGAATTATTTGATTTTGATGACCTTGTAAAAAAGACAGAAACTGGAGAGGTTGATCTCAAATCATCATATTTAAAAGGTTTACCATCACCAAAATCACGCGATCACGCAGTTAACAAAGAATATGTAGACAATTTA